>NC_079400.1:2566273-2866273 GCF_029220125.1 Pseudoliparis swirei | reverse complement strand
GGCCCTGTGTATCAGGATGACTAGGATAGTGTAATGCTAGTGGGGTACGATTCCCTGTAGAGCTGCATTGATTAGGTCATTATTGGTCCACATTTTATTCTTTGGCGGTTATAATATGCTACCTCGGGCTTTTCCCCTGTTTTCAGACCAAACAATTGATCGGCAGGTTCATGGTACATTGTTTATGGTTTGTGTCAGTTGCACCCCTAAATCTTCCCCTTGTCTTCCTCCAGGTCTCGTCACAGACGTCGTAAAGGAAGAGTCTGCTCCCACCTCCCTCAGGAAGTCCAACACCACGCCTGTGAAGCCACTTGAAGGTCGGAAAACATTCCACTTACAACCAGTAAAACCTTTCACAGGGTTCGTACGGTCATGGAAAACCTGGAAAAGTGATGGAATTTTTAAATGGTTATTTCCAGGCCTGGAAAAGTCCTGGAAAAAACTTAAATCATAAAAGTTTTGGAAAAGTCATGGAAATGTGTTATATTCACATGTTCATTTACGGCGAGTTTGAAATAATTAATATGTTTTTTTAAAGAAAGACGCTCAAAATATAAGCCGGCGTACGCTCTCAATACGCAACATTTTCTAAAATGTTCATGTTTGTACCGAGATTTCAGTTTGGTCATGGAAATTTGGTTTAAAGTCCTGGAAAAGTCCTGGAAAAGTCCTGGAAATCCATTGGTCAAAATGTGTAAGAACCCTGCTTTCAGTTCATCCATAAACTCATTCACCTGATACGTCTGTTGTTACAGCAGATGTTGTAACTTTTTGTTTCGTATATTTTCACCTGAACCGCACGCTTCTGGGCAAAGGATGACAGATTTAAATGAGAGCATTTGGTACCTTTTTAAAACAATATTAATGTAAATGTGTTGTTTTGTGACATGTAGTCCTCTGTTTGTTATCGCGGGACAGAAATCTCCAGCAGAACTGACGTCAAGGTGGAAGGAGATAAAAGGCTCGACAAGCTTGAGTCTTTCCTCGACAAGCTCCACAACAAAGGTACCCCCCCCCCCCCCCCCGACACACACACACACACGTTTGTCGTTGTTTTTCCACGCAAGATAATAATATTTCAAACTAGAATGGGCACTCGGTAGAGCGCATACCTTCGCATATCACAAGATTGGACATTGAATTATGAACATGTTGGCATTAGTTGCATGCCAATTGGATAAAAATTGACCGCGCTATGGTAAAAAGAAGATTTTGACCTTTTCATGACCTTGACATTGACCTTTGACCTGATTGATCCCAAAATCTAATCAAATGGTCCCCGGATAATAACCAATCATCCCACCAAATTTCATGCGATGCGGTTTAATACTTTTTGACTTATGCGAATAACACGCATACAAATAAATAAATACACGGCGATCAAAACATAACCTTCCGCATTTTCAATGAGAAGGTAACAATGTGTCGTGAAGGAGGATCTATTTTTAGATGTATGTCTACACATTTGTTAATCCACATCTGTATAATCTCAATCAGAACACTATTTCACTGACATCTCCACTCAGTGCATGTGAAACATTACTTGATGAGCGTTTACGAGACGAGCCGCGAGCTCACAGGACAGGAGATCCCAAACACTTTGCTCATCTCCGAGTCGCCTTCTCCCCTTCCCGCTTCCTGCCCCGGCGGGTCGCTCAGGCGTGGGCAAAGGCAAGACTTCCACCGTGGAGGTGACGGCCGAGACGGAGAAAGAAGTGATGACCCTGGACGACGACGAGACGTTCGGCAACTTCTACAAATCCGTGTCCCCGTCGATCCTCCAGGACTCCGGCGTGGTTTTGACCGAGGAGGATCTCAGCCAGATTCAGGCCGACTCACCAAAGTGAGTTCATATAAGTCGTAAACAATAACGAATGACTTGTGATTCCCTACTTTTCTCATCCGATCAATGACCGCCGCGTGCCGTCTTTAGACTGACCTCGGCCGTCACGGAGCACAAGCGAGCGATGCGACCCAACCGGAGGAACCAGGGCTCCAGGAACCCTCTGCGGGCTCTGGCCGCCCGCAACGACCTCCGCCAGGTCTACACCGAGCAGAGGCTGAACGTGGCCTCCTTGGAGACCAAGAGGATCCAAGTGGAGAGGAGTAAGACCGCTCACGCCGACTCCGGCCCGACGGACGCTCTCCCCTGAGCTCGGGTTCACGAACGATGAGCGCGCTGGGAGCGATATGAGTTTGAACGGTTTATTGCGAAAGAGAGAAAAAGGAAAAGGGGTCGAGGGGAAGGGATGTGGGGATGAGGTCGAGGGGTAAGAGGTAAGGGAGGTAGAGGGGTTAGATGGGTGAGAGAGAGAGAGGGAGAAGGTCGGCGGGGTGGTCATTGTTCCCGAGCTAACTTCTGTAAAACTCCATTAAGATTCTTATTTGGCTCAACAGCTTTCACCAAAAGTTGAAGCCACAACCAAACTTTGCTTTCTAACGACGATCCCGAGGCCGGTTGTGTTGTTCCTGGTAAACCTACAACAACCCAGTGGCTTTTAGTGGTTTCTGAAGGCTGCACTGTGCTCTGCATAACGGCAAAAACTATTTAAAAAGTATGAGTTTATTATTTTGTTATTTTTAACCAAAAATACAGTTGTAGAGGTGAATCATTTGTCAGAAATGATCATTTTTTATATTTTCACGTGCACGTTATCTCCTGTCCCCTTCCTAAAACACAGCTCACGTTGTTTATTATTAATAAACTCTTGGCATAACAAAAGTTAAAGAGGAAACTCGAGCAATGCTCACATGAAAGAAGTAATAAGAAAACATGTTATATCTCTTATGCTCTATCTGGTTTTTATTTGTTACAATTAGTGAGATAGCAGATTTAGATCAATATCTCTGATCGGTGTGTGAACTCAGCTGCGTTTCTTTCTTTAAAGTCTCCGGTCCTCTTTCTCTTCTCAAAGTGGCGAAACACTCCAAATCCAACCTGGCCGACGAGGCCTTGGCGGGCCTCGCCAGCAAGGAGAATTTCCGCAAGGTCAGCCTGCGCAGCGTGAAATCCACCGACGTCGTGACCAACAACAGCACGCTGCCCTTCAACAAGCTCATGCTCATCCGCATCAAAGGTCAGCGACGCGTGCACCGTGCACGTCACCTGCGTCTTTGTTTTGGATTATGTACGGCGCTCATCACCCACGAGCTTCTATGATGAAACGTAGTTTAAAAAACGCTGTTCAAGGGAAACCCCGAGGTGTTATTACTTTAACCCTCCTGTTACCTTTACATTTACTCACATATTTGACCTCAGCAATTAAAACCTCCAGAAAATTATTAGAATTAATATTGTTTCCCAAGTTTAAGTGTGAGGTACTTTATGTTTGTTTGTTGACAACCTAAATAGCCCTTTAAATTACTTTAAATATATAAAAAAGTTGATATTTCTTATATGTTTGACACAGTGAAAAACAGCCTGGGGTCAAATTGGCCCGAAAGAACACCGACATTAAACATTGAATGGGGTCAAATTGACCCTAAAGGTAACAGGAGGGTTAAATTGTTCAGTTAATTAATAAACCACAAACAAATGATTAATTACAGATTTATATGCATGCGATGAAGGCTCCTGACGTCTGGAAGTATCCGCCGCTCCGTCTTTGTCTTCAGGGCGGAGGCACGTCCAGGTGCGCCTGGTGGAGCCGACGGCGCACTCGTTAAACAGCGGCGACTGCTTCCTCCTCATCACGCCGAAGCAGTGCTACATGTGGAGCGGAGAGTTTGCCAACGTGATCGAGAAAGCTAAGGTAGAGGAAACACCAGAGATGCTCCACTCGAACATGTATAATGTGTGTAATGATTCCTTCTGGTCACATGACATCTATGACACCTGTCCGTCCTGGAGAGGGATCCTCCTCTGTTTTCTCCTAAAGGGTTCTTCACTGGGTTTTTTTCCCCTGAAGGGTTGTTTGGGAGTTGTTTCTGATCCGATGTGAGGTCAAAGGTCAAGGATGTCTCAGGGTTCGTACGGTCATAGAAAACCTGGAAAAGTCATGGAATTTTTAAATGGTTATTTCCAGGCCTGGAAAAGTCATGGAAAAAACTTAAATCACAAAAGTTTTGGAAAAGTCATGGAAATGTGTTATAATCACATGTTCATTTACGTCGAGTCTAAAATAATTCATATGTTTTTGAAAGGAAGACACTCAAAAAATAAGCCGACGTACGCCAAGTCCAAACAGGTGGATTTGCACATAAAGGATAATAGTTTGATTAAAAGAATAACCATTTATATCATGTATCATATATATAATATCATATTCTTTTAATCAAACTATTGTCTCTCATTCACTTGTTTCATTTAAGGTATATTGTATGCTTTGTAATTCTCATTGTTTGAATTCTACATTTTCAAAAAGTTTTCATGTACACACCGAGATTTCAGTTTGGTCATGGAAATTTGGTTTAAAGTCCTGGAATTCCACTGGTCAACATGTGTACGAACCCTGTGCCTACATGTACAGATTGTAAAGCACTCTGAGACACATTTGTAATTTGTGAAAATGGGCTCTACAAATAAACTGAATTGAATTGAACACCGATGCGACGCGTACAATGTGCTTCGTGTGGCCAGGCGTCAGAGATGGTGGCGTTCGTCCAGGCCAAGAGGGACCTCGGCTGTAAGGCGTCCCAGGTGACGGTGCTGGAGGAGGGCATCAACACCGACAGCAGATGGGCCAAAGACTTCTGGAGCCTGCTGGGCGGACAAACCCAATACAGAGGTTCGTAGTTTAGTTTAGTTTAGTTTCGTTTATTTCGATCAGCAATAATATACAAAAATAAAAATTTCAACAAAAGAAGAAAGTGGCTGACCGAAAGGGTCGAGGCTGAAGCTATCAAGCTTATAAGTGCCCTAACCTATGATTTCACGAATAAACTTATTTCAGTGAACCATATACATATACCTATATACATATATATACATATACACATGCACATACATATACATACACATTCACACAACCATATATACATATACACACACACATACATAAATCCACACACATACATATTTACATAAAACAATAAACAAAACAACAACAACAAAAATTGTCCCCATTAACCGTGACTTATGATGCTTCATCAATGCTGATACGCCTGTACTTCTCCAGAGTCATGTCTTTAAATTTTTTCTTGAATATCACCAGATATTAAGTAGTCCTACTTAATATCTGTCTTTCCAACATCATTAAAAGTAGTATTTATATAGCTCAGGCACAAATACTTGACACTGAAAATAAGTCATCACGATGTCTTTTGTTGTCTCATAACACATCTTCAGAATGCAACGCGTTCTGTTTTTTGTTTTGACCCTGATGGCCGACATATATGCTGACTCTGCGTGTTGCCGGTTTGTGTGTGTGTGTGTGTGTGTGTGTGTTATAGGGGCCGGGGAGCCGGACGAGGACGAGCTGTACGAGAGCGGGGTGTTGGACTCTACCGGGGTGTACAGGCTGCAGGGAGAGAAACTGGTGCCTCATGAAGAGGCCTGGGCCTCCATTCCAAGTGTCTCCTTGCTCGACTCCAAAGAGGTAACGCCCCCTTCTCTACGATGCAGGGTTCGTACGGTCATGGAAATCCTGGAAAAGTCATGGAATTTTAAAATGGGCATTTCCAGGCCTGGAAAAGTCATGGAAAAAACTTAAATCCTAAAAGTTTTGGAAAAGTCATGGAATTTTTTTATAATCACATGTTCATTTACGCCGCGTTTGAAATAATTAATATATTTTTTAAAGAAAGACGCTCAAATTATAAGCCAGCGATAGCTCTCAATGCGCAACATTTTCTACAGTTTTCATGTTCATACTGAGATTTTAGTTTGGTCCTGGAAATTTGGTTTAAAGTCCTGGAAATCCATTGGTCAAAATGTGTAAGAACCCTGACTATGACTTCACCTGTCTGGGAAATAATGACCATTCTACACCTGCGAAAGTCTAGCGGCTGCTTAGAAAGGTTGAAAAAAGATGGTCGAAACATTCACAAAGCGGCCGTGATAATCCAGACAGACATTTGAATACACGTTGTATCCGTTGTTTTTAATAACTGCTCCTCATCTCCTCTCCCGCTGCCCCACACCAGGTCTTAGTGTTTGATTTTGGCAGCGAAGTGTACGTATGGCACGGGAAAGACGTGTCCCTGGGCGACAGGAAAGTGGCCGTGAAACTGGGCAAGCAGCTTTACAGCGGCAGCTTCGACTACAGCGGCTGCCGGGTCAACCCTCTGGATGCCTCCTTCGCCGATTCGGATGTGCCTCAGTGAGCATCACGTGTTGATCCTCACCGAACAGAATTGCGATATCGGTTGTGCTGTTGTAGCCCCCTAGTGGTTTTATCTTGCCGGTACAGCTGCGTAGAGGTGAACTTTTTTCCGTGTGATTTTCCAGGCAAGGGGAGGGTCGTCCGAGCTGGACTCTGTTCGGCCGCTTGTCGGAGCACAATGAGACGGCCCTGTTCAGAGAGAAGTTCCTGGACTGGGCCCAGAGGAAGAAGGAGGAGGAAGCTGATGAAATCAAGGTCTGTGATTGGGCTTCGGGTGTTTGGGTGTTTGATCCGGCAGTGACTCCGCGTTCATGTAATACATGAATCGGTGACGTCTTGCATAAATCTGCACTTTTAATCATTTTATTTTAAGTTTTTACAAGTTACACCAGACAATCAAAAACAACAGTGAATAAATAAAAATGACATAACAACCAACCAACGATACGAACAATCAGACAAGGAAGAAAAAAATGAAAAACATCAATGATAAATCATCATCTTCCATATTGAACCAACTATAACCATCATTCACAGAATCACTCGGGTCCCAAGATTGCAAAGCCTCTTCTTATGGTGTCGGCATAGTCCTCGCCAATAAATCTGCATGTCTTATTTTGTCTGCAGGTATCTGACAATCTGTTTTAAAAACAATTAAGAAGAAACACAATAATGAATATCCCGCCTGACGCGACACATTTGAACTAACAACGAATGTTCTCGGTCAGAGCCCGATCCACTGCATCGAGCGCCCCTCGCTGGACTTGGAGCTGCAGCCGTGCGACGCCAAGGCCCTGCTGGACAACGAGCCGGAGCCGGTGAAGACGGTCCTGGAGGGGGTGAACGTCCAGCGCGGCCACGGCCTGGTGAGGGCGGACGACGGGCGGCAGGCGGAGTTGGCCACGGTCGCCGTGGACGCCTGGCACATCAAGGAGCACGGGGAGGAGGAGCTGCCTCCGGAGAGCCTGGGCCAACTGCACCAGGGCGACGCCTACATCATCCGCTGGAAGTACTCCGTCACCACGCTCGGTGAGGGCACCGAGCTCGCGGACGGCCGATGTGTCAAATAGGAGACGTCAATGTTTAGTTTAGTTTAGTTTATTTCGATCAGCAAGAATATACAAAAATCAAAATTTCAACAAAAGAAGAAAGTGGCTGACCGAAAGGGTCGAGGCTGAAGCTATCAAGCTTATAAGTGCCCGAACCTATGATCTCACGAAAAAACTTATTTCAGAGAACCATATACATATACCTATATATATATATATATATATATACACATATACACATGCACATACATATACCTATACATACACATACACTACCGTTCAAAAGTTTGGGGTCATCCAGACAATTTTGTGTCTTCCATGAAAACTCACTTTTATTTATCAAATGAATTGAAAATTGAATAGAAAATATAGTCAAGACATTGACAAGGTTAGAAATAATGATTAATATTTGAAGTATTAATTTTGTTCTTCAAACTTCAAGCTCAAAGGAAGGCCAGTTGTATAGCTTATATCACCAGCATAACTGTTTTCAGCTGTGCTAACATAATTGCACAAGGGTTTTCTAATCAGATATTAGTCTTCTAAGGCGATTAGCAAACACAATGTACCATTAGAACACTGGAGTGATAGTTGATGGAAATGGGCCTCTATACACCTCTGGAGATATTTCATTAGAAACCAGACGTTTCCACCTAGAATAGTCATTTACCACATTAACAATATATAGAGTGTATTTTTGATTAATGTTATCTTTATTGAAGAAATAGTGCTTTTCTTTGAAAAATAAAGACATTTCTAAGTGACCCCAAACTTTTGAACGGTAGTGTACATACATATTCACACACCCATATAAACATATACACACACACATACATAAATACATACACATACACCACACACACACACATACATATTTACATAAAACAATAAACAAAACACAAATAAAACTTGTCCCCATAAACCGTTACTTATGATGCTTCACCAATGCATATGGTGACGGAGCGGTAAGACCTGGCAGAAGATGGATGCCTTTGATCTGCCCGACTTCACTTTCTTTCGTCGTGATGGAGTGCAACTGAAGAAGCGTCGTGTAATTTCCACCACACAAGATGTCAGGGATCAAAATCTGTAGGTCGGAGGAAGCTCTGAGGGGCCTTTTGTGTAGAAGATGATCATGTGGGTGGGGGCTAGAAGCCCGCTCGAAGCCCTCCCACCTGAGGGTTAGGGTTAGTCGCCTCTTTTCTTCCTTGTATATAATCTGTAGCAAAATGCCATATCTTTAGATTTTCTCAATTCGGCTCCTGGAAGTCTCCAGTTGTTCTAGGCGTCTGTTTTTCACCTGTATCTTGTAGAATACACTTTGTATTCTTATCAAGTGCTGAGCCTCTCGAATTTTCCTCTTCGTCATCATTTTCTTCAATATTCTCCGGTCGACGAGAAGAAACAACAGAAGCGTGTTTTAAGTGCGGTTAACAAGGTCTGAAAGAAGAAATTCTTTCGTGTTTTTTCCGTTTCAGTCCAGATGTGGAAGCAGCAATTCAGATTGTATCCCCCGGCTTGACTCTCGCTTTGTGCCGTCAGTGGGGAAGCGGCAGAAACCCGGGGAGCTGAGTGCCGGAGCTCCAGGCAGAGAGAGGACCGCTTGCTTTTTCTGGCAAGGCAGCGACTCCAGCGTCAGCGAGAAAGGAACCTCCGCCCTGATGACCGTGGAGCTGGGCAGCCACAGGGGGGCACAAGTGGGTATCGGCTCATCACACGCCATCGAGAAAATGTCCTTTGTGAGTTCAAGTACAATTTCATCTCAGCGTGTCTTGTATCTGATGGACCGTCCAGGTGTTGGTCAGCGAGGGCAACGAGTCGCCGTGCTTCCTGCAGCTCTTCCAGGGAGGTTTGATCATCCACAAGGGCAGCAGAGACGATAATGACCACAACACAGGTACATATGGTTACCTTCGCATTGAAAATGTGGAAGGTTATGTTTTGATCGCATAACTCAAAAAGTATTAAACCGAATCGCGTGAAATTTGGTGGGATGATTGGTTATTATCCGGGGAACATTTGATTCGATTTTGGGATCGATCGGGTCAAAGGTCACGGTCAAGGTCATGAAAAGGTCAAAATCTTATTTACCATTGTTATCCAATTGTCATGCAACTAATGCCAAAATGTTCATAATTCAATGCCCAATCTTATGATGTGCGAAGGTATGCGCTCTACCGAGTGCCCATTCTAGTTTTTCTTGTTTTCAGTGATGTACCGTATTACTGAGACTTCGACTACTTTTATGAAATACCATAAACAGTTGAACGCTTTTTCGTTCCTCACGTCACATAAACCCTAAATTATCCCAACCATGTCTGGTTGACCTCTGCAGTCGGCTGGCGGTTGTTCTGTGTCCGGGGGGAGGCGGAGGCGGAGGCCTCGCTGGTGGAGGTCGATTGCCAGCGTGCCAGTCTGCGCTCTCGTGCCAGCCTGGTCCTTCTTCACGCTCAGAAAGGCCTTTTCTTCCTGTGGCACGGCTGTAAAGCCCACGCCGGCGCCAGGCAGGTGGCCAGAAGAGCGGCGGACAAACTCACCCAGAGGTGAGAGGACACGGCGCGTGGCTGAAGAGACGACCTGTGGATGGACCGAGTGTTGCGGACTGACGGCCGTCCTGTGTCCGGGTCTTCAAGGTGTCCCTCGGAGTTGGGTCTGAGTGGCAGCGGCAGCGTGGACTTTGAGGAGGTGGAGGAAGGATCTGAACCCGCGGAGTTCAAGAAGGCTCTGGGCCCGCAGGACAAGAAGGCCTACGACGTCATGCTGCAGGGTGCGTCCTCGCGGTCACACGCCGAGGCCGAGCCATCGGCAACCAATAGAGAGAGAGATCCATGCTGGCTGCTTGTGTTCGGTGTGTGAGCCGATGGCTGACCAGGTGTGTGTGTGTGTGTGTGTGTGGTCTCCAGATCCAGGGAAGTACAACTTCACACCGCGCCTCTTCTGGCTGGGAGCCAGCTCCGGGGTGTTCGAAGGGGAGGAGCGGCTGTGTCCCGCCAGGGCGGCCGAGGGAGTCATGGCGATGCCCTTCCTGCAGGAGAACCTCTACTCCGCACCACAGCCAGGTACCACACACACACACACACACACACACACACACACACACACACATCTGCAGCTATGTCACATTTCAGAGAATTAAGAGAAACAAGGTCAGAACCCTTGAGGAGAGAACAGAGGAGGATCCCTCTCCAGGATGGACAGGTGTCATAGATGTCATGTGACCAGAAGGAATCATTACACACTAATTAAAACACAGTAACAACACAATGAAGATGACAGAGTGGATGAAGAGTTGGTAGTCGGCATATTCCACCATCCAGACCTCCACCATCCATCAGGCAGATGGAGGTAGAGAGGAGGAGTGGGCGGAGTCTCATCAGTGGGCGGAGCCTCAGCAGGGCCGTGGCGTATTGGCGCTATGTTACCTCGGTGCTGCTGGATGTTCATGTCAGTGCTCCCCCGTCTAACTCCTCCAGCCCTGTTCCTGCTGGACAACCGCATGGAGGTGTACCTGTGGCAGGGCTGGCAGCCGGACGACACGCAGTGCACCGGCTCTGCCAAGATGCGCTGGAACAGCGAGAGGAAGTGTGCCATGGAGACCGTGCTGCAGTACTGCAAAGGTCAGAGGGCGCCCACCGGAGAGAAAGAGTCCGTGTGTACAGCAGTGTGTCTTTAACCCTCCTGTGACCTTCACATTTACTCACATCTTTTACCCTCGGGGCCAATTTGACCCCAGCAATTAAAACCTCCAGAAAATTATTAGAATTAATAATGTTTCCCAAGTTTAAGTGTGAGGTACTTTATGTTTGTTTGTTGACTACCTAAATAGCCCTTTAAATAAATAAAAAGGTTGATATTTCTTATATGTTTTACACCCGGGGTCAAATTTACAAATGTATAAGTTGTGTACAGGACATTGAAAACATATCATCATGTGAATTTTAGGTTTTCCCAGTTGTCCCCAATAAATTAGGAAAAGTCATATAACAGGAGGGTTAAATGTTTAGGAGCTAAACACTGACCCACCTAGTCTTAAAAATAAACCGCTTTAACTTTTGTTTAGACGCCGTCAGGATCACTCATCGCCGGACAGCGGATATCTGAATATGGAACTGAAATCAAAATATATTTTTTTGTCATTTCTTCTTCACTGTGGAATGATTTATAGAGAAGAACCCTCGGCGCCCCCCTCTGGCATATCTGATCCTGGCAGGCTGTGAACCTCTCACCTTCACCAACATCTTCCCATACTGGGAGAAGGACACCAGCATCACGAAGGTGGGAGACTTCTTTTTTTGAGATGTTTTGTGACGTCCCAGTACGTCCGACAGACAGGAGACCGCTGTTCTCTGTGTCGACGCGGGAGGGAATCAAAATCCTCTCACTCAACCAGATCTGTTCAGAGACGTCTGGGTAAACCTGGCATGCAGAATCAGGCTCAGTGTAAAGTCAGGGAAGAAAACTAAAAGTGTAAAGTATAAATTCAAGACCGTGAAACAGAGCACAACAAAGATTTTAAATAAAAAATGTGATTTCAGCCTCAGTAAACTCCAGATTATTATTATTTCCTGCAGGAATTATCCATGTGCCCATATTTTTATTTCACTTACATCTGCTATGTGCCATTCATAATTCTGTTTTTCACAAATAGAGGAAAGTGCAATAGGTCAGTTGGTCATTTGTTGACGTGTAAAGCGCACACAGACGCAGAGCTCCAGGAACAAGGTGGTGTTGGTGAAGGAGGCGCTGTCGCAGCTCAGCCAGCTGCAGTACTCCATCGACGAGCTCACCGGGAAGCCGCTGCCGGAGGGAGTGGACCCCCTCCGGCTGGAGGATTACCTGTCGGACCCGGACTTCAAGGTAGGGACTTCAAGATGAAGTGTTAGCTCCATTATTTCATTAACGTTAATTATTTAAAGTGTGTGAGAGTTTTGATTTAAACTACTGGCCAAATACGGAGAGAAAAGACTATTTTTAATATATCCAGGGTTCGTACGGTCACGGAAAACCTGGAAAAGTCATGGAATTTTAAAATGGTTATTTCCAGGCCTGGAAAAGTCATGAAAAAAACTTAAATCATAAAAGTTTGGGAAAAGTCATGAAAATTGTTATAATCACATGTTCATTTACGCCGAGTTTGAAATAATTAATACGTTTTTTAAAGAAAGACGCTCAAAATATAAGCCGGCGTACGCTCTCAATACGCAACATTTTAAAAAATGTTCATGTTTATACCGAGATTTCAGTTTGGTCATGGACATTTGGTTTAAAGTCATGGAAAAGTCCTGGAAATCCACTGGTCAACATGTGTAAGAACCCTGTATATCAAACCGATCCGATGAGTAAGGCCTGTTGAGTCATCCGATATATTATGATATAACTCGGCTCACCTGGACCACAATGTCGTCACGTGTGTATTATTATATCAGACCTCATGTAACATGTGTTCTCCGCTTACTTTGATGTTTTTCAGATACTTCTGGAGATGAGTCGAGTTGAGTTCAACGCTCTCCCAAACTGGAAACAGAAGAATCTGAAGAAGAGCAAGGGCCTGTTTTAAAACATCTTTTTGTACACAACTCTGGTTTTTTTATGTTTTCAGCAGCTTTTTTTAAACATTTGAGAGAAGACTGTGTCCTCATTTTGTAATGTATAAGAACAGCAAGTATACAATTTAGTTGAGCTATTGATCTATTTTGAAAAACTCCCATTTTTGTATGTTTCCCCTTGTCACTGAAATATTTTAGCCAATCATTATGTGCAATTGTTAATCTTTTTGATGGCAAGATGTTTTCCTTGTATTGTAAGAACAGTTACCCTCACATTATAAATATGTAATATACTATAAATGAATGTTTTTTAATGTGTCAATTTTCATGAGATTGTGTTTGTATGAGAATTGCCTGTGGTGTTAAAAATAAGGGAGTTATTCATGGATTTTTTTATATTGCATGGGGAATAAAACAGCTGTGTGTAATGGGATAAAGTCCTTCAGCGAAAAATATTGACGAAATAAAAAAGCCAAACAAGTCAAAGTTCACAGAGCAATCCCGATAACGAGTGGACGTTTGACAGAAACGTGTTGGTATACTCACTTCTATAGTCGGAACAGAAAATATATTAAGTTTTGATTGTAATTGTAGATGCATCTGTATGTGGAATATGTACCTTAAAATCCGAAAGAAAACTGAAACTGGGACTTTGCAACTGGCCATAACTTTTTTGTCCGGTACTGAATACTTCCTGTGTACCAGTCTCTGATCATCTGGTTGATAGGGACCAAATCGTTTTGTCTTGTCCTACATGTTGTTGTGTATCCGTGTGTGCAAGAGTGTGCGAATGTGCAACTTTAAAAAGTATTAAGTGTGTGTGTGTGTGTGTGTAAGAGTATAAACTGCCTTTTATAGCTGGAGCTGACACCACAAGTGCGTACTGCAGAAGTGATGTAATGGTGTGTTACACATCAACGATACTGTTAGGATGGCTGCCTGTGATGTCCGGATGAGTAAATTCTCTGCATGATGTTCACACAAACATGTTGCCCACTCACGGTGTTTGATTTGGCTGCAACAGGCAGCATCTTTTCTTTGTGATGCATAAAGTCGGCATTACAGACGACGTCCAGGCCAGCTTGTATTTCATGGCACATTACAGTAAACATTGGTGGAAGGGAAATGAGATATTAAAGCTCCAGATTCCCTTTTAAATAAAGTATTTAAAAACATGTTCTGACTGTCTTTTTAACAGTTGTCATAGCATTGCTTTAAAAAACAGATCTTGAACTGATTATGCTTTCTGCATACAAGGTTCATTGGGATCAACATTAGAACAGCCAGTAGAAATATCAGAATACTTCTTTGATATGACTAGACGTATTAATTCATTTCAGGCTGAGGAGTAGGGCCGCAACTCAACATTATTTTCATTATCACAATTTTCTAGAGCCGAAAGTGACATCTTCAAAGAGTTTATTTAGTCCGACAACAGTCCAAAACACAAAGATTCAGTTAACTTTCTCTTAAAAGACAAAGAAAAGCAGAAATAGAGGAATAATAGTGTGTGTGTGTGTTCCTCTTTATGACTGGACAACACATTTAATTGATCAAATAAAGACATCAATATATTTACCAACGGAAATGCATTATTATTTATGACAACCAAAGACATCTAACCAGGCATTTATCCAAAAAAGTGTTCATAAATAACAAGAAAGAAGATATCACTGATAATACATAAATACATACATACATATATAGTATGTTCTAAACCACCTTTTAGGTTTTTTTTAATGGCAGACATGTCGGACAATGATTTGTCAAATTGTCAAACAACATAAAAAGCACAAATGTGTTCAGGAACAACATCTTCACATTTGAGAATGTGAAGATGTGCTGGAAATAGAGGAATAATAGTGTGTGTGTGTGTGTGTGTGTTCCTCTTTATGAAAAGACAGAACTACAATTGAAATGGCACCGAAATGCTTCAGAGAGCAGAGGGAAGCTTCCTGTAGAATATATCAATTGTTCCTTTCTTCTTCTTTTTTAAGGATATCCATGCAATTTCAAAAGGGCACTTCACAAATGTATGTAGTATTGTTTTACGTCATAGTCACAAAACTAAATAAATTGGTCACAGAAGAGAGGTCAAAGCATCAGAGCCCGAAATATCCCGGCTTTAATTCCGAGAATGAATTAGAATTTCAACGCAGCAACTTTCTAAATATCCATTTTCTTTTTTAAACCAATAAAATGTTTGATATACTACTCACACACATCCTGGAGAGGGATCCTCCTCTGTTTTCTCCTGAAGGTTTCTTCACTTTTTTCCCCCTGAAGGGTTGTTTGGGAGTTGTTCCTGATCCGATGTGAGGTCAAAGGTCAGGGATGTCTATGTGTACAGATTGTAAAACACTCTGAGGGTAATTTGTAATTTGTGAGAATGGGCTATACAAATAAACTGAATAGAATTGAGCCATCATTAACTGCATTATGTTGTTCCTATCCTGACGTATCAAAATAAATTCTGTTAAAAAAGTACAAAATGAAAAAACTCAATGTGTTGTTTGTTTCCCTTTAATTTAATCTGAAGTCTTTCGGGAAGTGAACTTAATTGTTGTGAGAAAATGAGATTTAAAAACAAGCGACCACTTGCCAGGCACACACACACACACACATGTTTCCATGAGCAGAGCAGCAGATGGTGACAGTTTTCCCGCTTGACTTCAGCGTAACACACAAGCCCACGCACAAACACTTCCACAACAACAAACAAACCACAACCAACACATTCAGAACTTCCCCATTCCTAAGCCACCCTCTGACAAAAGTAGATACCTTACAACACACACACACACACACACACACACACACACACACACACACACACACGCACACACAGGACAAAGGCCTGCCTGTTTCCTGCCGATGAGAGGGGAACTACGGATGACAGATTGATCGAAAGATCTTCCTCCCTCACACATCCATCACTTCAGCCTGTTGATCATCTTCTTGCTGTTCAATCCATCTGCTGGGAAGAGAGAGAGAGAGAGAGATCCATTTAGACCAGCTCTGATCATCAAGTCCCCCAGAGGGGTTGTAGACTAAATATTTCTGTGGCTCTGGCATAACTACTTCCAGGGGACAAGAGGGCCACCATTTGCTTGACTTGATTTAATACAAAGTGGCTTTTACTTGGCCCTGGCTTCCTAAAAAAGGTAGCAGACGACCATCATCGTGGCAGTTGAGCTATACTTGATAATTAAATGCTAAATATTCTGTATCCAGTTTGATAAAAGCTTAACATTTGGTGGCGGTAATGCACCAAACATGTGTTGGCCAACTGCCAATAAAACACTATGAAAACAGTAAAAGGCCCAAAGCAGTAAATGTGTGGGCGTGGAAACACAGAAGTGAATAAAACAGCTGAAAAGCGTCAGAGGGGAACGAACATCCAGCTTTCTGTGGGTTTGTCTCAGGACACAAAGAGACAATGAAAAGTACAACATGCTGCTGTGTAATAAGGGGAGACAATATATTTTGTAATTTTTCTGAGGCCCTTTTTTGAGCAGTAATGCTTCTTTTAAAGCTCACACATAACGTCTATCGTAACAGTGGTGTTGATATCCAACCACCAGGGGGCGATGTCTGCCCATCCTCTAGTGCAAAGCTCCTCCTTTTGGGCCATGAATAATCAAAAAGTGATGAGTTGAACATCCAACATGTAGAACAAACACACCCAGGGTCACTGAAATACTGTAAGGTGTGCCTCCTCTATGGAGGCTAACGACGCTCTACAGGACTGCTTCGAGTCAACGGACTGGGATGTGCTGTGTGGTGGAGGAGGGACATGACATCACATGCATCACGGAATACATCAAAATACATGAACACTGTGAACACACCACCATCCCATCACGGACTGTGCTGCAACTTCCCAACATGATCCTGGGACACACCAGGGACCACAACATGCTTGAAGCAAGCTGCTTTCAGGTCTGTCTGGAGAGGAGATGAGAGCATAACCTATAACCTAAAAAGGTGAGGCAGGAGGAGGGAGGACTGAGGGGGAGCTGGAGGCCAAACTCCAGCTGAACAACACAAGGGAGGTGTGTGTCTGGCATAAAGATAACAGGCTCCTCAAGAGGGAGACAGGGAGGGGCTCAGACAGCCAGAGGGCTCCTGAACTGTTTCAGCCCTCCTGTTCCCCTCACCCCTCGTCACCCTCACCCCTCCCTCCTCCACACCTCCCTCACCACCCCCCTCCTCCCCCCTCTCTGCGAGCCCTCAATAACAATGGGCTCCTCCACCCTCTGACACCTCTGACCCTCTGCTCAGGCTGACCAGGTGAGAGCTGGAGGTCCTGATGACACCAGCGCAGAGCTGAAGCAGCTGGTCCCAGGTCAGCAGGTCCTAAAGACCCAGCTACCTCCACCACGCCGTCTCTCAAGGTCTGTCTGCGGCTGCCAAGTCCAGTGGAAGGTCCCCGTCCCAAAAGAGTGGAAACCGTCGTGCCTGGTCCCACCCCCAAGAAGGTCAACGACTCATCGCCTCGACTACTCACCTCCCATGTGATGAAGGTGCTGGAGTGCTGAGAGCCCTGCCCTGCCCAATGGACCCTCTGAAACATTGGTGGACCTTGGACCTGCAATTTGCTTACACCAGCCTCGAGTGGGAGTGACGTGGCCACTCACTACCCTGCAGCAGGCCATGCTTCGCACTCTCTGTGAACGATGTCTGTGACTCCCTTCTTTCACTGAGTTCTCCAGTGCATTGCTCACCGCCCCTGCCTGCCATCTCCTGCCCAGTGGCCCATCACCACACACCACCATCATCTCAGATCACTGTCACCCAGTCACAGCAGACCAGTTTGTCAGAATGCTGCCGTGGTGGAACTTGTCTGTTCCCACAGTCTCTGTCCCTCTACCACAGTGACTTCCAGTACAACACCAGTCATGCCCAGTGTGAGTTCTCTCTGTATTCTCTGCAGTCTGCAGAAGTGGATTGTGATTCTGCAGAAGGACGGAGGGAGGGATGGGGAGGGAGGAGGAGGTGTGGCAGGTGAGAGTGACTAAAGTGGTAAAGTGGCCATGACCAGAGAGATGGTGGAGACCAGACCAGAAGAGGTGGTGGTGGAGGGTGGAGGGAAGGCGACTGCTCCTACACTCTGGGTGTCCTGGGAGGTGGAGGGACAGTGTGGAGTACAGAGTACCAAGGCGTGACCATCGACAGCCAACAAAAACTGAGTGCCACATCACGCCAAGACAAAGAAAGCTTTTCGTCTTTCTCTCTTCTTGCTTCAAGATGTGCACTTTGATGCGGCAGCTGGTTGTGGCCAGTGTTGGCCAGTGTGCTGGTGTCTGCTGGGGTGCTGCTGTCTGGCAGGACACCAGCGGCACCAGTAACAGTCCTTAACAAACTGGTGGTTAGGGCGGGCCCATCATCTGGCTGGCTGAACACCTGGGTGAGGTGGTGGAGAGGGAGGTCGTTGAAGAAACTGGTCCATAAACTTACCAACACGACCCTCACCACCACCTCTCCTCACAGAGGAGTACTTCTCCAGACTCTCCTCACGCCTCCGCGCTCCGGAGGAGATACAGAGAACATTCCTGCCGACGGCGGCTATGAGGCTACACAGTTCCTCTCTGCCAGATCACACTACCCCCTCTTCTATCTTTTTTTTTTTTTTTATTTATTCTTGTGTGTTGCTGCTACTGACTCGACAAATTTCCCCTTGGGGATTAATAAAGTATATATCTATCTATCTATCTATCTATAATCAAACATGAGCTGCTCTCTCTCTCTCTTCTGTCACATGGATGCCAGCAGCAGTCGTTTCCACAACAGATGGCAGGAGGCAGCCGCTGCTTCCTCGTCTGTTTATTTATGCTCTGCTCTCCGTCCTGTGAGTATTAATCACCTGCATCGCTCATGCCTTCTGGCTCAGGTGCCACAGCGGCCCACAATGCAACCGACGCGCTGGCGAACAATGAAGCTGCCAATAGAAGGCCCATCGCCTTGAGGAATGACTCCCTGGAGATGATGGAGCTGAACGAGCAGACACTTTTTTTTTGGATCAAGATCCAAATGTTGACTGAGCATGAGGCTGAATTCATGCCTCAGCGATATGTCACGAACTAAACCCGATTAACCCTCCTGTGACCTTTGGGGTCAATTTGACCCCATTCAATGTTTAACATCTCGAAACAAATTACTAACATCACTTTTTCTGCTTCACATTTCTTGACTTTTTCCTAATTTTTTGGGGACAACTGAGTAAACATAAAATTCACATGATGTGTTTCCAATGTCCTGAACACGACTTGGACGCATCGGTGTTCTTTGGGGTCTATTTGACATAAAAAATATGTATTTAGAAGTAATGTAAATCCATTAAAACACCAAAAAGATATCTATTTCCAATTTGAGGTCAATCGGTGAGATTCTAATGGTGATCTGCATATTTCGCCATCGTCGTGAAGAAGTATTCTGGATGTATCGGGTGTGTGTGTGTGTGTGGGGGGGGGGGGGCTTTTTATTTAATGGGCTATTTAGGTAGTCAACAAACAAACATAAAGTACCTGGCACCTAAACGTGGGAAACAATATGAATTCTGATCATTCTAAATTGACCCGACGGGTAAAAGATGTTGGTACATTTGAAGGTCACCGGAGGGTTAAAAAAGATTCTCCCTCCTTCAAAACTGGCACAACCCTAAATGTGGTCCAAGTCTTCAGAATAACTCGTTGCAGGCGTCCTTTTCCACATTAAAGTGACTCATGAACGTTGTTGTCAGGTTCACTAAAGTCAAACCAGCTGTCACTGTTGACCATGTGTGCTCACCCCGTGTGACTGGAGGTCTTCTGTTTGTTTCTTTCTTTTTAACGAAGCTTTTCCACTTTTCCAAAACGGTCATTTAGCCGACCTATTCCCTGCTGACTCGGGGCGCCTCTTCGTGCTTTTACATTTTTTTTTTAAAGATCAAAATAGATCATGAAACCAGACATTAAAACCAGTATAATGTTTTTTTAGTGTGTAAAAATACAGAAAGATGTGATGAGGTCATAACTGCTGAGAAGAATACATCAACAAAACCGCAGGAGAACAAAAGAAAAATATAAAATACATAATAAACGTCACAATAGAGATATGTGTGAGGACTATTCACTTCCCCTTCTTGAGTTCTCTTTCACTGCAAGATGGTTTATAGCTGGAGAAGAAGTGATTAAAATGGCTTTGAGGAAGATAAATCAGTTCTTTAGATTCTCAAAACTCCAAAAGTAATAATTCCTGATTCAGTTGAGAGGATAACAAAAAGTAGTTTTAGAAATCCAAGACAGACACTATTGATCCTAGACAAGCCTGCAACAACCTTGGATGCCTGTATATTAGTGTGTGTGTGTGTGTGTGTGTGTGTGTGTGTGTGTGTGTGTGTTCCTTCTCTCTCATTATGTGGTTACAGCCTCTCTTTTTGGTCCCTTCATCCCAAGGCTCCGTCCTCTTCGTCGCCGGAGCCTTGGGATGAAGAGCTGGTCGAGGCGCTCGTTGACTTGGAGAAATGTGCGTCTGCCTCTCAATATGAACACAAAAGCCTCTCATTGTTTCATCTCACTGAAAACTTGTGTTTCTCTTTAAGCCTCAGATGTTCAGGCCCCTCCCTCCTCCTCCTCCTCCTCCTCCTCTTCCTCCACCTCAGCGTCTCATCCTGGCTCTGGGGACTCGGCTGAGCTGAAGTTTCCTTTATTCTGTCTGCTGTGTCGTTGCAGTCTACCAAACACCGTATGAATGGCGATGACACAACAACAACAACAAAGTCTTGCTCACAAAGCGTCGTAAACAAGACAGGGTCAGTGTTTGGAAACCATTCCTTTCACTCCCCACAGGAGAGAGGGCAGCGGCATGAGCCCGGGGAGCGGGAAAGGTCTCGGCGAGGGCTGCTGTGAAGCCGACATGGCCCTGTTGAGACTCCGCCCACTGTTGAGGCTCCGCCCACTCCTCCTCTCTACCTCCATCTGATGGACCGTGGAGGTCTGGATGGTGGAATATGCCGACTACCAACTATTCATCCACTCTGTCATCTTCATTGTGTTGTTCCTGTGTTTTAATTAGTGTGTAATGATTCCTTCTGGTCACATGACATCTATGACACCTGTCCATCCTGGAGAGGGATCCTCCTCTGTTCTCTCCTCAAGGGTTCTTCATTGTTTCCCCCTGAAGGGTTGTTCGGGAGTTGTTCCTGATCCGATGTGAGGTCAAAGGTCAGGGATGTCTATGTGTACAGATTGTAAAGCCCTCTGAGAGGAATTTGTAATTTGTGAAAATGGGCTATACAAATAAACTGAATTGAATTGATTTGACTAATGAGGGAATGAGCAACAGGTGAGACGGGCATGAGGACCAGGTGAAGGGAATGAGGGACTAACGAGGTGGGCGTGGCCAGAGGAAGGTGAGAGAACAGGTGAAGGGAGTTGGACTAACGAGATTGGAAGCAGGATCTGGAAACTCCTGGAAATGTATTTTGTGAAAATGGGCAATACAAATAAACTGAATTGACTTGACAGCCTGAGCCACTATAACTATAGCCGGGCACAAAGAGCGCCACACAGGTGAGTGTACAAATATTCTCAGTTTATTATGAATCTGCAGCAGCGGTAAAAAAAAAAAAAAATACTTTAAAGTGCCGCCAGAGTCTGTAATTAATAGGAAACAATGGAAATCACTAAACTGTTGATCCCACAAGCCCTGGATGTCTGCATCGCGAGATCAAGAATGTTGGTAGTCGAAGCTCCCGTTGAGCACAAAAGCAAAACGTACCACACGCTCAGGAGCGCCGACAGAAACCCCAGTGACAAAGAAACGCCGGAGAAAGGATGTAGATGTGAGCGCATGTCGCTTCATCCTCGAGGATGAGGACAAAGGAATGTGTCATGGAAAGGCCTCGAGAAGGAACGTTCAGTTAGAGCGCAGAGCAAAGTGTGTATGGAACAAAGAATATGGAATGGAAACGGAAGTTCATCATTTACTCGGCCTTCCCCGTCCGCCGATGTTGTCTCTTGTATCTCAAATGATTGAGAAGGAGTGGATTATTTATCAAACATCTGCCACAAATGTTGCAATTCAATATTTGTATGATTTTTTTTTGTAAATTACAAACAAAACTGTCGGTTTCACTCTACATATTACATCTTAGACAAGAGATGTGTAATGCGTGGTCAAGTGACGGAGAGAAAGAGAGAGAGTGATGATGGGTGCGCTCAGGGCGATCGGAGCAGAGCAGTAATTAGGTGTAAAGTTGACTTTACGTACACACACACACACACACACACACACACAATGAATACCTCTGATGAGGAGTCAAACCAGGGACCGAGGAGACAGGTGGTGGAGCGGTTTCCTCCGCTGATGATGGGCAGGTCGTGACTTTCAGGGCAGGGGCAGAAGCATTTTACTTAAAAAAAACAAAAACAATCATTACTTCTCTTAATTTTAAATTACAGATATACACTACCGTTCAAAAGTTTGGGGTCACTTAGAAATGTCTTTATTTTTCAAAGAAAATCACTGTTTTTTCCATAAAGATAACATTAATCAAAAATACCCTCTATACATTGTTAATGTGGTAAATGACTATTCTAGGTGGAAACGTCTGGTTTCTAATGAAATATCTCCAGAGGTGTATAGAGGCCCATTTCCATCAACTATCACTCCAGTGTTCTAATGGTACATTGTGTTTGCTCATCGCCTTAGAAGACTAATGTCTGATTAGAAAACCCTTGTGCAATTATGTTAGCACAGCTGAAAACAGTTATGCTGGTGATATAAGCTATACAACTGGCCTTCCTTTGAGCTTGAAGTTTGAAGAACAAAATTAATACTTCAAATATTAATCATTATTTCTAACTTTGTCAATGTCTTGACTATATTTTCTATTCAATTTTCAATTCATTTGATAAATAAAAGTGAGTTTTCATGGAAGACACAAAATTGTCTGGATGACCCCAAACTTTTGAACGGTCGTGTATGTGATGGTTGTGTTTTGGCTCAAGCGGATGTACGCGGTGTCGCACGTGTGCGTCGGTGCGACCGATGGAAACGTTGTTTCGACGTGTTTCTGGTCACATGGGCTGTTCACAGGCGCCGACGGGGGGATGTCTTTAAACGTTTGAACAGTGCCACGGTAATAGTTCATATCTGCTTCTCGTCTTTGTGATGAGCTCCTTTGAGTTCACTGTTGTTTGGGATGCACCACAATATTTGTGTAGTATAATACTTGATTATTCACACTTTCTAACGGAAAAACTCATCTCATTTGAATAAAAACCTTTCAAATCCAATTCCTCTGAACCTCTCTTAGAAAACAATCTGCAGCAGAGGGTTTGATGAGGGGCTCATCAAGGTCAGCGACACACGGTGACGTGGAGAGTGGAGAGGATACTGAGTGTGGGGGGGGGTGGCCTCAGTCTTCTGTTGTGTACTCCAAAGCACTGTGATATATTTCCCTAGATCAGGTGTGTAGAGGATCTGGTTCTATTGTTATGCCTCGGCTCCGAGCTGTGGCTGGAGGCCTCGTCTTTTCTGTCCTGTCCAATTCTCATGAACACGATATCTCAGGAACTTCTGGATGTCTTTCCATCTAAAGTCCACTTGGGCTTAATAATTAACAATTAATAAATTAATTGATTTTTTTCAGAGTTAAAGATCAAAGTTTGAGGTCACTGTGACCTGAAGTCTGTCCCATTCTTTCTGAACGCGATGTCTCCACCTTACTTTGGCCCAAACGTTCACATTATTTACATCAACTGATCAAAAGGCTAAAAAGGGGATTAAAAGAAGATGTATTTCTGTTGTAGGAGTCCTATTATGGAATAATGTTGAAATGGATGTAAGAATGGTGAACTCCTTTTTGGTTTTCAAGGGAATTATTTATAAAACAATTATTGACAGTTATAAATGTGATTGAAACGTATTTATATGGAAGATGTATGTGGAAGTATGTCTGTATGTATGTGTGTATGTGTACATGTGTATGCATATATAAATATATATGTGTATGTATGTATGCATATATAAATATATATATATGTATGTGTATATATATATATGTGTGTATGTATGTATATATATATATATATAATTTTCTGTTTTTTTCTTTATTTTATATGAATTTTCTGATTTATTTTGTATGAATTTAGGATAGGAATATATAATCATTTCTTGCTTCTACCTAGACCTTTTCAGTCTTTCTGTTTTGTACATTATATAGAATAATATTGTATTGTATTTGATTGACTGAATAAAATACACAACAACAATAACAACAACAACAATAACTAATTATGACAATTTAGGCTAAAATGCTGAAGTGATGACAGTTTAGACAGACATGGATGCTAACTGCTCCATGACTGGTTGTCAGGGGCAACCAACCGCCAGGCAGTAGTTCTCGCTCACCCCTTCTCCAGCCATCTTCGTAATAATGTATCTCAGCTTTGCGCCTCATGTGTTATACAAACTCAATCACCTACGCAGGTGCTGTGAAATTGCTTTTATAGGTATGTTTACCATTGCTGGTAATGCTTCCTGCACTCACACACACACACACACACACTAACGTACACATATTTTGTGTCCATCAGTATCCTTGCAGATGGCTTTCAGTGTCACTGCAGGTGTTTTTGCAGTGCAGCACATCTGTATCATTTTCAAAACAGTGTTTCCTCTCTCCCCTCCATTTATTCTCTCCATCTCTATCTTTTCTTCCATTCTTTCTCTCATATTATGTCTGCCTCCCGCCCTCCTCTCCACACGGCTCCTCTTCTCCATCTCTTTTAAATCTGCAACGATCTGCACCAGCGGAAAGGCTCGTTTCCAGATGTTTGCCAACGCTGGCATCTGCAATCTGAGTTGTTTACACCTCCTCGCACCAATAATGCAATGCGACATTGCTCGGTTTCCCTATTGAAGTCAATATTCATCAGAGGAATTAGATTGATCTGTTTGAAGAAAGGATTCTATGATCTTAATCTCTAATTGTCCCAAAGGATTTCCCCATAAACACGAACACAACTTAATTGCAGACTTCTTTTGCAATCTGGACAAAAGCGTAGCAGAGCTATTAAGAGCAGTGGGGACTGTAACTGTGATGAATGGTGTGTGTGAGCGCGAGTGTCACCGATTGGAACTCACCCTCCTCAATATGCCGGGCCCCATTGCCCACCACGTGTCAGCACACACACACACACACACACACGTCACAAAGGATTGTATGCAACCTATATTGTGATCCCTTTCTCACTTTTGCAGTTTCCCGTGACGTTCCCACGAACATGTCTGGAGACAAGAACAAATGAAACCCTTCGTCTTCACGCGGCGCCTGGAGACAGGTTCGTGTGTTCACAGCCACGGACCACACCAAGTTTAATTTCATGACTTCAAAGAGCCCTCTCCTCCTCTCGGTCCCCGACCGTCGATTTGTTTCCGCCGCTGAACTCAAATTTTCTTCAGCGAGGTAATCGTCAGTGAGCTGATCGTAAAGCCAGTCTGTGAACGTGCGACGTCCGGAAGATGATTTAGATTTTTCATTATTCACTTTCTCGATATCTACGAATGTTCAGGGTGATTTGTTTTGGCAGGATCCCATTTTCTTTTTTTTATTTGGGTACATTGGAATGATGTACTACATCCAATACGATATCAGCAGTGTTCTCCGTGGTGCTGACAATAGCTCCTTACATCTCACCTCCATGCAGTCAATTACAATCATTTGTTTTCTCGAGAGTTTATGACAGCGGAACGAATCCCCCCGATGCCTCTATTTCCGCCCACTATGCGTTACCCGTAATAGCACCCATGTGCTTTGACATGTCTGTTAAATATTCTGTATCTTGCCCCCGACTGACGAGGGGTTATGGGTAAAAGCATGTTCCCGCTGTTTTACAGCCTCCGAGGATTTTCTCTTCTGCTCCGGCCCTGGTCCGTCTCAGCGTGACCCCGAGGTCATCTCATTATGCCACGGCAGCGTTTTCATCCACAGAAAAGAATCCCAATTGGTGTGTTTGTTGTGCTCAGGTTTACTTTGATGGATGGGATGCAGGGTTTCAAAAAGGCCGTCAGTCCCGTAAAGTGACACACCGCAGTTGTGCAATGCACGTGAACATATACACACATATATTGGAACTCAAACACTATTGCTCTCTTCACTTTTTTTCCCACAACCTGCAAGCAAGCGATGGATGATCTAACATTATTCTTTTTTCAATTTCCTTCAGGGATTATTATTGTGGTGCTGTGTAGCCAGCAGTGCCCTTATGATACTCATGGCATAACTCTTAAACTGCATGTAACCTGTGGCTCAATTTCAATATTTGTTTACCAAAGTCTATGATGTTGTCTCCAGGTTCGGCCATGGAGCTCAAGTCGTGTGTAAAAAACACAAAATCAAATAGTTGAGTTTAAGGGTTTTTACTGAACATAAAAATAAATCAAGTACACATATATATATTTTTTTAAAGATTTTTTTTATTAACAAACATTTTTTTACAGGATATTTGTAGTGAAATAGCCAGCATTTACAGTTTGTTATACTGAAAGTATTATTAAAAAAGAAAATACACATTGATAACCTTGTAGAAACACCACACAAGGATGATGGTTTTTTTTTAACATCATAAGATGAAAACAAGGAGAAAACAAAACAAGACAAAACAAAACAAAAATATTACACAAACTAAAGTACACATATTTATATTGAAAAATAAACTTTGTCACAGTGGGCAGTTGTGTTCATCCAACTCGTGGGCAGCTCACCATCTTCATTTGATAAACATTTATATCATCTCAAAACCCTGACCTGTACAAAAGGTCACATAAAAACAGTTAATTCAAAACACACAAAAATGTTAACAGCAGAAACAAAAAGCGCTGACAGTCAGGGAAATACAAAGGAAAAGAAAAACCCCATGTACGATAACAAAATGGGGGTCTAACATTTACACAAAATAAACTAAGCACATTGCACAGTCTACAACACAAAATGCACTTAAAAGTAATGGAGGTAAACTCGCGCTGCACTCACCGCTGTCTGCACCCAATCGAAACAGGAAGTGACCTCCCTTGACCCGGATATTTATTAGGACTCGGGTCCTGGATTGGCCAATTAAAAGATGTTCCTCCCTGAGCCAATCAGTGGGTTACATTAGATCGTATTAATTAAACAATAACAGCGTCTCTCTCTCTGTAACTCATATTTCATATTTTCCATCTGTGTAAACTGAGCCCATCCATTAAATGTCACCTGCTCATGCATAACATGCTGGATTTCACTGACAGCTCTCATGGAAACCTCATTCCCTGTGGTTAGCCAATGAGCCAGCCATGGGAGATCCAGTCCTCCCACAACACATGTAAAACACACACACACACACACATTCACTCACACTAGGAAACACACAAAACACACTTCACTGAACACTTCACCTCCCGTGAAACGCATGTTTGTGGGGTCGGCTGGTCGCTCGATCACTTTGGTGCAGACGGAAATATTTCAGCGTCTGTTGAAGGGCTTTCATTCAAATTCGATAAAGACGTTCATGGTCCCCGTGGGATCGAAACACTGACTTTGTTAATTCCCTGACGTTTTGATATCGCACCACCATCAAGTCAAAAATGTTAATTTCTCAAATAAATCTAATGACGTTCGCATCGGCCTCAGCTGGGAACTACTTTATGTTTAGTGCTAACTATCAAATGTCAGCGTTCTAGAAGGTTGAACTAATGTACAACTTCCCCATGCGTCGACATGCGTTGAACTATTGAATATATATATATCTCAGATATTTGGATGCATTGTCCTGAAGTTTGGTATAGATATTAATGTCAGCACCCAACTTTGAACCCTTGACTCGTCGTCCAGCGCCACGGACAGGTCACATTTTCAATACGTCTAATATTTTGGTTATGACCAAACATATAATAAATAAAGGAATATCATATCATAGTCCATGCGGTCCGTGTAGTCCTTGGTTCTGCTCTTCCACGATCACAGAACTCTATCTGGACATACAGGTGGCTAATACAGCCTATAGGTGACAGATAAACGGCAGAATATTAGAAGTTATAGAATTTATTATTCCTATCCAATGTTATTTAGCATTTAGTTCTAGCTTGATTTCATGTAGTTGTTCTCATATGACATGGAGCAGTTTTCAAGGTGACTCAGAAGTGCTGGGTGCGGACACAAGGATGATTTATTCTGATCGCTCAACAATCACATGATGGAGATCAATCATCATTTGGCATAATCACATGAACTCGGGGTGCACTCTGGCATTCTGGGATATTTGGCTGGACCAAGGGCAGACAAGTCACCTTGGAAAGAAAAGGAAGAAGAGGGAAAGCTCTGTAGTTGTTGACTTCAGAGAGAGAGAGTGTGTGTGTGTGTGTGTGTGTGTGTGTGTGTGTGTGTGTGTGTGTGTGTGTGTGTGTGTGTGTGTGTGTGTGTGTGTGTGTGTGTGTGTGTGTGTGTGTGTGTGTGTGTGTGTGTGTGTGTGTGTGTGTGTGTGTGTGTGTGTGTGTGTGTGTGTGTGTGTGTGTGTGTGTGTGTGTGTGTGTGTGTGTGGCTTGACGGATCCTCACATGAAAATGGGCAGAATGTCACCACAATACAGTAACTTGTGAATAGCTCTGCTGTGAGAGAGCCTGACTCAGTGAGAGCATGCAGCGTGTGTGTGTGTGTCCGTGTGTGTAGCCTATGTGTGCATCGACATCAATGTGTGTGTCATGTGTCAACCAGATGGAGCTCTTGACAGTAAACTATATCGGGGTGGGGGGGACATTTAAATGATGTCACTCAGTCCATTTCCTGTCTCCCTCTAATGAAATAAAGTGTCTCTCCCTCTATCTCTCTATCTCACTCTAATTCCATCAGATCCGTATCCCCTTGCGTATATATCGCAGGGGCAGGTGGTGTGTGTGTGTGTGTGTGTGTTAGGAGTGCAGGGGGTTAAACATGCGGATGAGATAGCGGCTGCAGTAAATTCACGGCCTTTCCAGTTTGACAAATGACTCTGTGTCCCCCCCCCCTCGACCCTCAAGGTTCCCTTCCAACAGCGACTGGGAGGATCAGAACTATAAGCGCGATGAGCTTGATGAACGAGGACCCAGCCGCCGCCTCCGAGGAGCGCGCTTCATGCGTTCCCTCGCCTCCCGCAGTGCAGCGCCTCCATCTTCGTCGCGGCCGACTGCAGAGAGAATCTAAAGTGTGAAGGGTTTCACTTTCTGCCGACTTCTCCAAAGCGAGAGCGCTGAGGCAAAAGCGGCTGTTGCAGAGATAAATGTAAAAAAACTTGTGACCCTTCAGAATGAATTAAAATGCGTTCCGCCCCTCTCAGACACGACGGGCACTGAACAGCGACAAGCTGTCATTCAGTGGAAATGATGTGTTTCATGTTTTACTGCAGGTATAAATATGGGTGTATACATTCTGAACCTGAACTGAAGTCACAGCCTTTTTCTTGTGTCGTATCTTCTCGTCGACCGGAGGTGGTTTGAAGAAATTGATGATGAGGAAGAATCTCGAGTGACACAGCACTTAGTTAGAATACTCAGTTTATTCTTTACAAGTACAGGTCAACAACAGGCGCCTGCAGGAAGCCTGGAAACTTTCAGGAGCCGAATTGAGAAAGTCTGCCGATGATGCATTTGACCATCGTCTTTATACTAAAACAAACAAGGAGGAGTTCATTATTCCCGGCCTTTGTGGTCCAATCACACGCAGGCATAATGACCTCATTCTGGGACTGATCTCCCAGGTTGAACCCAGAGTGGAGCCCCGAAGTTCAAACCTGAATCGAGGCCCGTTACAAATGTTCTCTTTGTTACTCCCAGGGACGTGGAGTTGGACTTTCAGAGGTTCCAACCCAGATCGAGGCACGTCACATAGATTCTTGAACCTTGATCTCTGACTTGCATGTTTTAGTTAAGCTGATATTATATATATATATTACACTACACTTGTTTTCCTATAAAACTCTTGCGACTGTTCTTCTCCTGGACTGCTCAGTCAAATGAATCGCTTTCATTTCCAAAACATTCTTAAAGAACATATTTCCACAGATTTTTACACCCTTCACAGAAAAAGAGCGGATTGGAATCTCAAAGCAAAATGAAGCTGTTCCATAACAGTATGTGGTTGAGGTGAGTGAGGGCAAGGGGGGGCGGGGGGGGAGGGGGGGGGGCTTCCATTAAATGCTGTGAGACAGCCGGGGAAACGAGAGTCGGTTTGGAGTAGGCGGTTCGGGACGTGACTTCTTTTGTCGGAGAGGGATGAGGAGCAGCCGTTTGGTCAAAGCGGGCCGGTCTAGTTGATCTCTACGGTTGTGAAAGCAGCGCCGGAATGGAGGCGTGTGGGTGCCAAGGGCCTGGTTGAACACTGGCGTATCTAATTGCATGACGAGTAGAGCGAATGAGAGAAAATTAGCTCAGTGCATATGTGTGTGTGAGTCCCGTGTCCATTGTAATCCCATCATGTGAAATCCATATCATTACCTGTGTGTTTCGTGGTTTCCAGTGCAGCTCGTGCATATGCTGTCTTCACTATGTGTGTGTGTGTTTCCTTCAAAGTCAAAGTCAAAGTCAAAGTCAGTTTTATTTGTCAATTTTCCATATGTGCAAACATACAGAAGATCGAAATTGCGTTTCTCTTCTGTCCAACATAAAGTGAATTGTGCAACATATAGACAACATAGAGTGCAAAAATAGTAAAAAACATGTGAACATATAGACAACATAAAGTGCATAGACAACATAAAGTGCAAAAATAGTAATAAACATATAGACAACATAAATTGTGCTAGCAGCATTCAGACATGTGAGTCTGAGAGAGGACGGAGTGGGAGGATGGGGAGAGAGTTCAGCTTCCTGACAGCCTTGTGGATGAAGCTGTTGGACAGCCTGGCGGTGTGAGCCCGGAGGCTCCGGTACCTCCTCCCAGAGGGCAGGAGGCTGAAGAGACCGTGTGAGGGGTGGCAGGGGTCACTCACAATCGAGGTCGCTTTGCGGGTGAGGCAGGTGTTGTATATGTCCTGCAGGGATGGGAGGGGGGGAGTGAGGCACCCATGATCCTTCCAGCTGCCTTCACTATGCGCTGCAGGGCGTTCCTGCTGTGGTCTGTGCAGCTTCCGCCCCACACAGTGATGCAGTTGGTCAGGATGCTCTCCATGGTGCCGCGGTAGAAGGTGCCCATGATGGATGGGGGGCTCCCTGCTTTCCTCAGTTTCCGGAGGAAGTAGAGGCGCCTCTGTGCTTTCTTTGCCAGCGATGTAGTGTTGGCTGTCCACGAGAGGTCCTCACTGATTTCCACCCCCAGGAATTTGGTGCTGCTGACCTGCTCAATGTCCACACCGTTGATGGTCAGTGGTGGGTGATGGGTGTGGCCTTTCCGGAAGTCAACAACGATCTCTTTGGTCTTGCTGTTGTTGAGCAGGAGGTTGTTGGCTCCGCACCACGTGGTCAGAAGGTTGACCTCCCTCCTGTAGAGGGTCTCGTCATCCTTGGTGATGAGACCTATCAATGTTGTGTCGCCTGCAAACTTGACCATGTGATTGGTGCTGTAGCTGGTTTTGCAGTCGTGAGTCAGCAAGGTGAAGAGCAGGGGACTGAGCACACAGCCCTGAGGGGCCCCTGTGCTGAGTGTGATGCTGCTCGAGGTGTTGTTGCCAACACGTACTGCTTGTGGCCTCTCACTCAGGAAGTCCAGCAGCCAGTTACACAGCGAGGTGTTGAGCCCCAGCTGGTCAAGTTTGCAGATTAGTTGTTGTGGGATGATTGTGTTGAATGCTGAGCTAAAGTCTATGAACAGCATTCTTACATAGGAGTCTTTTTGTCCAGGTGGGTGAGGGCTGGGTGGAGAGCAGAGCAGATTGCATCCTCCGTGGACCGTTTGGCCCGTATGCAAACTGGAAAGGGTCCAGTGTGGGGGGAAATTAGGATTTGATATGCGTCACGACTAGTCGTTCAAAGCACTCCATGATTATAGGGGTCAGTGCCACTGGACGATAGTCGTTGAAGCAGGACGGAGTGGATTTCTTTGGCACAGGTATGATGATGGTTACCTTGAAGCATGATGGAACAACAGCTTGTCTCAGAGAAGTATTAAAGACATCCGTGAAGACGTCCTTAAGCTCCTCTGCGCAGTCCTTCAGCACACGACCAGGGATGTTGTCTGGACCTGTTGCCTTGTGGGTGTTGATAGACGAGAGAGTCCTCTTCACGCTGGCAGCAGACAGGCACAGAACCTGATCATGGGGAGGGGGCGGAGTCTTGTGTGGACGAGTGCTGTTCTGTGCTTCAAACCGGGCAAAGAAGCTGTTGAGGTTGTTTAGCAGAGAGATGTTGCTGTCGCTTCAGCTCTATACCCATATTTCCATGTAGATAAGCTCCCTCTCTCTATATGCTCATCAGTGTAACTGACTAGGATTTCTGTGGGGATTCAACACAACAACTCCCCCATGGAGGGTCCATGCAGGTCCCTCACCGCTCTGCTTCCACAGTCCAACTGGAGCTGACCCGTAACGCTCCACGCCTTCAACGGCAGCCCGACTTGTGCCTCTGACGAAATGAGGTGGGGTTAGGATTACTTGTTATGTTGAATATGGCTGAGGTTTGGGGTTGTGGACTAAAGCCTTTTCTCAATGCCGAGTGTAAAACTCCCAACACGTGTGAAGGATGCGTCTCATATTCACATGAACAGTTTGCTGTGAGTCCTCCGCTGTGAACAGTTGTGTGGCACAGTGTGCACACGCTGCATTATTAACAAGCAATATGCGGATGTGTGTGTGTGTGTGTGTGTGTGTGCACACTTTGAACGTTTAGCCTGGGTTGTTCGGTGATATTGATAAAATCCATAAATATCTTTACTAAACACAAGTAAGTCTCCGGTGTCGTTAAGTCAGTCGATGCATTCCCGAGCATATTCCAAATATAATATAGTGCAAAAAGCAAAAAATATCGAAAGCATCGATTGCGTTATTTTTCAATTGCAAATATATATTTTTTTAAACAGGTCACTGGTCACTGTTATTGGTGATATGGCGTTGTAAACAGGGACTCATCTGTGGTCTTTTTTATAATAATTAAATCCTGATTGATGAGTCGACGGTTATAAACAAAATAAAAAGATGTGCTGGGATACTGAAGCGTTTATGTTTCATGACTATAACCAGAAGCGAAGAGGAAGAGCAGGAGATCAGGTGTTCATCTATCTGTGTGAAGTTTATGCATCTGCTTTGTTCCTCGGAGAAAACTGTGTTTTATATGCGCATGAATGAACAGTGGTAGACAGGAGCTAAACCCCTGGGAGGAACGCGTGTGTGCATGTATGTGTTTTTCATGAGTGCACATGTGTATGTGTGTGTGTGTGTGGATGCTGTTTGTTTAGCTTGGCTGCACGTAAGAAACACACACGTGCCAGGGTGTCGTCTCAAGGCGTGTGTTGTTTGAGGAGCACCGCTCAGCCCTCGGATCATTCGTCTCACGGCAGACGCGTCTCGACTCCTTTTTTAATTAACCACTGAAGGATTGATGTAGGACGAATATCCAACTTTCATTTCTTCATGAAATCCTCAAAGCAAAACGACGGCGTACGATTTAAAGTGATACCCTCATTCTTTCTTTCAAGCATTAAATACTCGAACTATTTTGTAAAAATAGGTTTCCCTGTTTTGAAGAGTCTTTGGAATCTGGTAGTGTCAAAAAAATGCCATTCTACTTCAGTTCAGGACATTTATCTGGACTCTTTGATTGTTTACCACCTTGGTGTTCATACTAGTCAATATCATTGAAGAAGCTGTTTGCACTTCATTACCTTCGCATTGAAAATGCGGAATGTTATGTTTTGATCGCCGTGTATTTATTTATTTATTTATTTGTATGCGTGTTACTCGCATAACTAAAAAAGTATTAAACCGAATCGCATGAAATTTGCTGGGATGATTGGTTATTATAGGGTTATGTTATGTAATGTTATGTCATGTAATGTAATGTGATGTTATGTAATGTTATGTTATGTAATGTTATGTAATGTTATGTTATGTAATGTTATGTGATGTAATGTTATGCATTGTTATGTGATGTAATGTTATGTAATGTGATGTTATGTAATGTTATGTTATGTTATGTAATGTCATGTGATGTTATGTGATGTTATGTGATATGTTATGTAATGTTATGTAATGTTTTATAATGTTGCAGGTAAAGTCTAGTAAAACATGCTAAATGTTTTTAAATGAATGTGTGAAGTTTGTGAGTGAAATAGTGGTGACTGACTACGGTTTGGCGCTGTAGGGAGAGGCAAGGAGGGGGATTAAGGCAATAATAAGACTATTAGGCAGTAGTCCACAGATTCAAAGTGTTTTCTTATAATCAGACAATCATTTTAAATGTTATTCTTATTTCTCTGTGGTTATTTATTGTTTAAAAAAAATTAAAACAAGCTTGTAACAACTATTATTTTTTATTTTAAATTATATTTATTGAACAAAACAAAACGCTATTAAATTATCATAATTATTAGAGGACATTGCGGGGACATTTGTTGCCTCTCCTCGTGATATGAGGGGCAACATTATATTTCTGAGGGGCAGTTTTTCCCTCGCTGGTCCAGATGTGGGCTCAGATGTTTTGGACTGAATCAACTTTCTCATTAGAGAGCAATTATATTATTTTACTTCAAGATGTAAATAAGTCAAAGAAGGTTGATTCTGATCTCAGAATAGTTTTTTCAAGATGTGGGGCTGATTTAAAATGATTCATTTTCACCCGTGGAATGCAGATGTATACAGTGTCCCCTCTCATCGGCCCTCACTACAGCTCCTCTGCTCCGTTCCACTTCACCACTTTGCAGAAACGCAGACGTCGACTTACAAATAGATTTTCTTGATAGAATGAGACAAAACCAGTGTCAGCTGAAATTCAGCTGGAGCCGATGATTCGCTCGAGCGATCGTCTATGATCTACGACGGGGCGCAGCAGCTCGCAGCAAAACGTGTTGGTATTCTCGAGGCGTACGGTACAAATGAACATGTTTTACTTCAATGGCTAATACATTTTTAATCAACATGTCCTGCGCTGAGTGCAAGAGTGTCCGCGTGTATTATTATTGTTTCATATCAGAGCAGGGAGACCTTCCACCAAGCTGTGAGGGGAGAGTGTGTTTTTATATACACTCACACGCCTCGTGTAAATGTGCTGCGCGTGTGTCGTCTTCTTTTATTGACTCAGGCATGCTTCTTCTTCCTCTCAGTGCTCCTTTCTTTCGGATTCGGTTAATCGCTGCAGGTCACGACTCAATTATTCGAATAATCAATTGGCGCAGTTGATCCGCGACACGCTCCGGCAGCAGTGAAATGCCATTTTTTCAAACCATATTTTGTTTGTAATATAATTCAACTACCGCTGGCTCATAGAAATGTAATAAAGTATTTTAAATGATTCTCTGTCTGTCTCCTTCGGGCCTCTTTGAAGCGTATCTCGCCCAGTCCTCAAGGATGTCACAAGATCTGTTCACTCACCGGAGTAGCGATTCAGATGTTAGCGTGCTGCAACCAACCCACCGCCATGAGGCCATGAGGGAAGAATGATGACCTTTTTCTCACTTAGCAAACTCAGGGGATTTTTACCTTGAAATTATAGCAATTGTGCTATATGAGCATCTCCGGAAGGTCATCTCGGGCACAAATTTGCCGCAGGCCAAATTCTGAAAATGTCCTCAGACAATCTGCACAATGTGGTTTGAGTTAGAAAAGGTTGTGTCTGAAATGAGACGCCTGTGGAAACAAGAGGAGGAAACCGATGAGGTGAGTCAGTGTGTCCGTGATGGAAATACAAAAAAGACCTTACTCGGGTTAATTCAATTCAATTCAGTTTATTTGTATAGCCCAATTTCACAAATTACAAATTCCCCTCAGAGTGCTTTACAATCTGTACACGTAGACATCCCTGACCTTTGACCTCACATCGGATCAGGAACAACTCCCAAATAACCCTTCAGGGGGGAAAAAGGGAAGAAGCCTTCAGGAGAGAACAGAGGAGGATCCCTCTCCAGTATGGACAGGTGCAATAGAGGTCATGTGACCAGAAGGACAGATTTAGAGTTAAAACACAATCAATGAATATGACAGAGTGTGTGAATAGTTGGTAGTCGGCATATTCCACCATCCAGACCTCCACGATCCATCAGGCAGATGGAGGTAGAGAAAAGTTATATAACAAAATGTGATTTACAGACAAGAAAGAGAAACAGATGAAGCCCCCACCAACATAAAAGTGAGTGCAGCCCGACTAACTTCTGCCCGCATAGGCAAAGAATTCAATCCCACCCAATCCTAATTTACAAACGCCTTCAAAAGTTGCGGCTACGTGACTCCAGACGGTCGTGTAATTGTTTGGCCCCGTTTGACTCTGACTATACGTACTCAAATGAGGCAATGAAGCAGTTTGGCTCGGGTTTCGTGGGGAATTAATTTCCTTTATTGATGAGGTCAGACTCCGAGGTCAGACTGACCTCGGAGTCTGACCTCATGGTGCTCATTCAGCGGCTTGTTCCTTTGATCCGCTCCATTATTCTTGTTGGTGTAAGAAAGTTTGGATTCAAGGTAAAGAAAATGTCTAATCACATTGCTTCTTTTTCATTCACTTTAAATATTCATAGTTATTTAGATTTATTTATTTTAGAGCAGTTGCATCATTGTTCCAATGCACATGGAAGAATCCTGACGCTAACGAATGCTATTTCCTACATTGATATACATCTTTATAAATACTACTTCTTTGTGTTCTTATAACAATGACTGTCTAAAAAGATTTGACGTTAAAGAAATGGTTGTATTATTAATTTACTTAAATTTAGAATGTGGTTTGAAAGGATTCATTACAACACAAGCATTGGTTATAAGGTTAATACTCAGATTTAATACATTCTGACTTTCACTGTCTTCGACAAAGGAAGTACCGGTAATGAACTCATTAGCATATCTGACCTCACAGCAGAGCTTTCAGTTTACTTCGCTCCGCTTGAGGTTGTGCTGTGAATTTGTAAATCCACGTTACATCTTTACAAATGTGGCCTTGTTATATTTTTGTGACCAGCTCATCATTTATTCATCAAATGTCGCATGCAAGATGCTCCGAGTGCAGATTCTCCCTGAGTACATATTGAAAGATCGCTTTCCACAGCATACAGAGTGACAATGAGTCTTAGAACTATGCAATGTTGTAATTTTTAATTCACTTTTGCGTTAGCGGCTCCATGTTTTGATCGTCCTTTTAGTCTCCAAGTAGATGCAAGCCAAGTGGGAATCGGTGCGGTTCTGCTCCAGCTTGACAAGGGGGGGGTCCGACAATGTTATTGCTGACGCGCTGTCACGGGCCCCATGGCACTAAGTATTGCTTTGTGGTTTGGGATCGGGGAGGTTGCAGGAGCCGGTGATCCTGGGGACACCGACTTTAAGGGGGGGGGTGTGACGACCTCTGCCTCACTGTCTCTGCTGGGGGGGTGTGGGTGCTTCTCTCTCCCTGATTGTCTCCAGGTGCAGCCTCGCCCCAGGTGCTCTCAATCTAATCAGGATCTCCATAAAGGACCTGAGGAGGGCTGCAGTCTCTCTCTCTCTGGCCGGAGGATGTAGGACGAGGAGCAGCCAGGCACCACTAATCTCCGGGCTATGAATTGTGTTTCCGCCGGTGTTGTTATCCAGTAGCGGTGGAATAAAACTTCTCTCTTTTTCCTACTCGCGCCACCGTCTCCATCGTGCGTTTGTTGTGGCTGAGAGCCAAGCCATGACAAGAGATATCTGTGATTTGTGTTTCTATGAAGTGGGACTGTGTGTCTTCATCCTCATCTCAGTAAGACTACCTGATTAAATAAAGGTGATATACATACTTTGTTAGTACAGGCCTACACATATAAACTCACACTTGCCTCCAAAAATAGAATCATGATCCAGATTGTTTCTATGATCTCTTCCCGTCCTTTGAATTTAATCAAATGCATGATGGAAGATGCATAATGAGATGCTCACTGGCCAATAACATCCCTCCCCCTCTTCATATGACACAAGGAATACACACACACATATATATATATATATATATATATATATATATATATACTGGACATAAACAATAGTTACTCTGGATTAGAAGTTTATTTTTAGGTTTAGAGCAGACAGAAAACAATTGCCTTTCAATGAATATGTACTGAATAGGACAAACAAAGTAATCAAGTTATCTTGTTCATAAAAAAACATCCTCTATGATTTGCTGCTGTTTATAAAAGGTAACAGTCATAAATATAAGATTGAATTATGTGAACATGTAGGTTCACGCAGATGGCAGACCAAATGTTAACGAGTCTTTTATCATGCTACTGCAGATTATTATACATTTGTATTTATTCGACGCCAGAGTCGAGGAGAGCCTTGACGAGCTAAACAAGAGCGCTAGTTTCTTTGTGGTTACTCAGTCGACGAAATCAGTGAGTAATCAAATCAATCAAGTAATCAAATCTAAAAATTCCCCCTATTGATGGTCGCAGGAGGTTGCATAAGAAACCACAGAACACACAATCAGATTAAGCCCCGCCCAAACATAATTTGCCCACTGTTAATGAAAATGAATGTAACCAGCCTCCACTCACTGTTTCAGCTTCACGATGGGGAGGATGCACCGTAGTCCAATCACGTTTACTTCAACCTAAACACATGTCCCTGCAGTCAGCATATAACCATATACAACCATACACAACCATACACAATGATATACAACCATATACAACCATACACAATCATATACAACCATATACAACCATATACAACCATATCATTTCATTTTCAACTAGAACGGGCACTCGGTAGAGCGCATACCTTCGCATGTCACAAGATTGGGCATTGAATTATGAACATTTTGGCATTAGTTACATGCCAATTGGATAGAAATTGACCGTGCTATGATAAAAAGAAGATTTCGACCTTTTCATGACCTTGACCTTGACCTTTGACCCGATCGATCCCAAAATCTAATCAAATGGTCCCCGGATAATAACCAATCATCCCACCAAATTTCATGCGATTCGGTTTAATACTTTTTGAGTTATGCGAGTAACACACATACAAATAAATAAATAAATAAATAAATACACAGCGATCAAAACATAACCTTCCGCATTTTCAATGCGAAGGTAATAATGCCTTATTTCTATTTTTATAGTCTGGACTTGAGACTCTTTCAAGCATCTTATTAAAACACAGGGAGGCGGCCGTGCTCAGGATTGTGTGACCGCTGATCCTGAAACGTTTCTAGGGGTTTATGTTGGATTCTGTTTGTACCTTTAACCACCAACTTACCTTAAACATCTTGTCACTGACTTGTATCTCACTTGTCATAATGCTGATGACACACTTTTCAATCACAGGTAATGATGAGCCACAGAAAGAAGTCAGTCAGCAAACATTGCAGGTCACAGATTTGACAGCCTCTCTGCTGTTGGACCCATCGATGTGAGGAACTACCTTTGAGTTGTGAACAATGCCCTGAAACCAAAGGGGAGGACACAGGCTGATAATTCCCACTTTATATTCCCAGTCCAAAGAGAACAAAATGTGTTGTTCCACCTGCTGTCATTGTACAGCGCGTTATACAACTCACTGTGAAACAACATGTACATTAACTTATCAGTCTGGAAACGATGTTGGGCTGCAGGCTTATTTCATGCAATCGTGTTGACACAGTTCTGTGTTTGGCTCTAACGTGGATAAGCCTGCTAAGGATTCCCAGAAAAAGTGCAGTGAGACCAGTTTACATTCATATTTATTGCTGCACATTTGGCCCCGCCCCCTGAACAATACCAGAGCCGCATTCTGATTTTTTTTTTCAGTCTGGCCACGCAAATCCGAGACTAGCCGCTGTCAGATAGAACGGAATAATGGCGAAAAGGTTAGGTAAGAGAATAAATGATTCAAAATGCAGGTTATTTAACCTGCAGAGGTCAAACAATTATTTTTATTAATATTTGGTTATGTGTGGCTTTCTGGAAAACAATACATGTTTACATTTAGGCACCCTGTGATCGTCACACTTTTTCTGTTACAAACTGACCCCGGCCCCACCAGAGAAGGGAGAAGTTATGTGGCCCTCACAGGAAAAAGTTTGGGGACCCCTGCTTTAAGTTCTCACACATGCAGTTCACACAGAGATGTAAGATCCTTCTAGAAGACATGACATGGACACATGTCATTTGATGTTGCAGTGAATAGCTAATTAAATATGCAATGAATATGACCAGGGAAAAATAAGTAATTCCAGACTGTCGGGCCCCGTTATAATTGGGAATTCTGTCTCAAGAGGCCCAACAGCCATGCACACTACCATGGCCCAGGCCAACCTCAACCTTTTTTATTGTGTCCATCCTTTGAACTGTTTTTAATGTGTTGTACGGCGACCTTGAGTGCCTTAAAAGGCGCCTTATAAAATAAATGTATTATTATTATTATTAATTGAACAGGGCCATAATTAATGTTGTTGATTACACCTGTTAGGCCTGCAACGTCACGTCAACATGGCTTCTGTGAAAAGGGCCTCTTGGTTGCTTGTTTTATCCAGTAAACTATCTGTGTGATAGCTTTAACCAATCGGTGTTAAAATCACCGCTTTATGTTTACAGTAGTTCAAAAGGTCTCCCTTGGAATAAAAAATACAAAAATCAAGCAACCAGCTTTAGTGGAATATTGATTTGTCATGGGAATGATTTTCGGAGGAGCGATTGTAGCCGCCTGTTTCCCCTCTGTGGTCAATTAGAGCGTGGCAAGTCGTATCAAGTGCATTTCAGGACATGAGACTCATTGCGAATACCAATGAGAGAGAGAGAGAGAGAGACTCAACCCCAAAACTAGAGCAGAGTCATACATGCATGCGGTGGCTCAACCAAAATTGATAATAGAATTAGTTAACGAAGCCTTTTTCTAATCTACAATTTGCATCTTTTCATTTGTTCGTTGGAATAACCAGAGATGCATATTTTCATACCATGCATATATGCATATATATATATTCATAATGTGCAAATCTATGAGCTACAAACATCTGCAAATCGGTAAAAAGCTAACGCTAAAAGCCCATTAGCAGCCACATGTGTACTGGAGTTTCACTCTAACGTAAATCCAGCAGTAACCTTGAGTCAAAAGCTCCTTCATCGAGCATCACAACACAACAGGTTGACTGTCACGCCTCCAACACGATGGAAGTGCTCATGAAAGACAGATGATTTCATTCACAGGATTGCAACGTGACGTATCAGCTGTAACTTGCATATGTGCTGCAGGCCACGGTTACAATTCAATTCAATTCAGTTTATTTGTATAGCCCAATTTCACAAATTACAAATTTGTCTCGGAGTGCTTTACAATCTGTACATATAGACATCCCTGACCTTTGACCTCACATCGGATCAGGAAAAACCCCCAAATAACCCTTCAGGGGGAAAAAAGTGAAGAACCCAGGAGAGCAACAGAGGAGGATCCCTCTCCAGGATGGACAGAACAATAGATGTCATGTGACCAGAAGGACAGATTTAGAGTTAAAATACATTCAATGAATATGACAGAGTGTATGAATAGTTCATAGTAGGCATATTCCACGATGGAGACCTCCACGATCCATCAGGCAGATGGAGGTAGAGAGGAGGAGTGGGCGGAGTCTCAACAGTGGGCGGAGTCTCAACAGGGCAGTGGCGTAGTTGGTAGCAGGAATTCCACGACCCAGACCTCGATGATCCATCAGGCAGATACACCATTTAAGTTTGTCAAACATCATAATTGCACAAACCTGCTTCTTTGGAACAATTACCGAACAGTTCAATAGAGCCAGATGGCAAAGAACCACTCTCAGGATTTCAGATGACAAAGACATTTCTCACACTAACCACATCTCAGCTGACATATTGTCTCGTTAGAAACTCTCATGAGCATGCAGCATTTTTTTTTCTTTTCTCAAAAGGCATTTAACGCATCAGCCACTCCCCTCCATGACGTACTGTGCTGAAGTAACATTGACACAAGACTCCGGATTGGAAGAGATGTCATTAAATCCTGGTGTGAGGAGATCACCCGAGCCACTTTACTGCCACTCGATATTAGACACAAAGGGTCACTGAAGCTCCCCGAGGACATATTTTAATGTTATTTTAAGTTCTCAAAGCAGATATTGGGTGAACAGAAGAGCCCACGTTGTCGCTGCCACACCCATACGTTATGCTTTCTGGCTGTTATTTGCTGTGGGATTCATGAGCTTAAATATATCTACCAATATTTCCATTAGTGTCGTGCACTACAAGGTCACTGGACGTACTCCGCTTTGGTTTTCATTTGAATACAATTTGATGAAAATAATCAGTTAACCCTCCTGTTACCTTTGGGGTCAATTTGACCTCATTCCAATGTTTAACGTCTCTAAAAAAATTATTGACATCTTTTTTTTGCTTCATATTTCATGACTTTTCCTAATTTAATGGGGACAACTCAGTAAACATAAAATTCACATGATGAGATGTTTTCAATGTCCTGTAAACAACTTAGACATTTGTAAATTTGACCCCAGGTGTAAAACATATAAGAAATATCAACTTATTTTATTTATTTAAAGGGCTATTTAGGTAGTCAACAAACAAACATAAAGTGACACTTAAACTTGGGAAACAATATTAATTCTAATAATTTTCTGGAGGTTTTAATTGCTGGGGTCAAATTGACCCCAAGGGTAAAATATGTTAGTAAATTTGAAGGTAACAAGAAGGTTAAAAAGGAAAATGATGCTGGATTTCGTGCTCTGGAGTAGTTTAGTCCCAATGTTCCTCAACGCCGGAGGACAGGACACATTAAGATGTGCTTTCTCATCACAGATGGCCATCTCTCTCACCAACTGGGGACTGATGGTATTCCCTTGAGTACAAGTCTCGTCACTGCATTAGTTGCTTTTGCTTGGCCCCCCTCGTCACGGCTGGCGGTGTACTCACAGATGGCAAGTGCACAGCGGGATTATGTGAACAACACGTAGCCGAGAACAGTCTACAAAAAAGAAGTACAATTTCATTCTAAATGAAAGAAAAAATAATCTCAGGAGCATTTTACAGAATTTGCCCTGAGGATAAATGTCCATTTTAAATGCAACGCGTGTACGCGAGGACATGTCGGCCTTATTTACGCTTATTCCTAAATGAAAACAAGGCGTTTACTCAATTTTCAGGACGATACTCCTGTAACTTGGCAGCCTGGTTAACAAATAATAAATGATATGCGCCAAGCGGGAATCATGTCGGAGTATTAGCAATCGGTTTTCCTGCCAAAGAGCCAAGAAGAGGACGACGGATACAGTAATTGCTGTTGTCCGAGTGAATCCCATCGGGAATCGCTGGGTAAATAATGCAGAGATAATTGATTGGAGCTACTCCCAATTGATTGGGATACTGGAGCCAGTGTAATGAAACAGAGACGTCGCCTCCATTGCTGAGAGACGTAGAGGCTCAGAAGGAACGTCGGTTTTCTTTAATGTATTTTCATTGCATTACAAAGAAGCAATAGCTTGTCAAGCTTAAAAATTCCCTTTTCACACCTGCCTGATCTCCCAGCTCCGCTAACCCGCTCACCAAGCTGCTGGCAAACAAATGAACCGGGCCGGCGTCCCCGTGTGACTGCTGTTTGAGCATCCATTACCCCGAGAAGCGAATAATTCGTCTTGTCAAGTAAGACTAGGATGGAAAGGGGAGTAGCCACGCTTCAAATGACTCATGGAGTGGCCATTTGTCCTTAGAAATCAAATACAACTATAAATCAAATTTCCACTGACGCACCGTGGGGTTTCGGAGTTGACGCAGCCAAAAAGAAAGTAATGTCCATTTCGGTAAGTTATGATTCTGATCAACAAGATCCTCTCCGTGCTGCTGCTGGTAAAAACCATCGGCCCCCCAGGTGCATGCTGGTCCTGTGCCTACCCACCTCTAATTATAACCACAGGTGCCCAGTGTTACCCAATCAGTGAATCCTAAAACTAAATGTATTTAAAACAACAACCACAATGAACTAAACTAAAACTGTCATAAGAAAAAAAGCTCTTCTAACAAATCAAAATATAACCTAAATAAGCAATGAATAATCAATATTGCTTTACAATAAAACTAAATACAAATGTCAAAATAAATAGCTCCAACACTCACTTTCCTGCCTTATTATAAGAGGAACTGAAACTGGGCACTTGGCAGATGATGGACATCAGGCTCCGGATGAGCGTGAATTAAGTTTAACAATATTTAATGAATAGAAGTGTAAACAAAGTCGAGGCTCAGGATCGTGGGTTTCGTGGTGATCCGGGCTCAACAGGAACCAGCTGGAAGGAACCGGGTCAAGACCAAAGAGAACGATCTTTCCCCAGTACAGAGTCTTAGTCCCAGAATCAGCCAATCAGCTCCTCTCAAAGGTAGTTCATCCTCTAACACCTTCCTGTTGGATAAAAGTATTGCTATCAAAATGGAGAGGTCAAAGGTCACGACCCCCGGGTCAAAACGTCACGTCCGGTCAAATCGCTAAACGCTAAGTATTTTCACAATAAAAGTCCCGTCTGTTAATGTCCGCATTAAAGTCACTTCACGGGCTTCAACAATCTGTAATACTAACTAACATTCACTCTCATGAACACACATTAATTCTTGCCATTTACATTTGCATAGAGTAAACAGTCCCCCTATGCTTCAAAATACATTAATAACATTATCAATATTATCCCTAATATTCCTATTATAATATCTTTCTATATGTATTCATTTAAAGCTCAAGACAACAGAATAAAAATAAACTATTACAACCCAACACTCACCAATGCGTCCCCAAACCAGGCAGTGATTAACCTCCCCAGAGGCTGTAAACCTGCCTGGCAGGAGTTGGGTAAGGAAGAAGGTTCAGGACGCAGACGCATGCTTCTGCACAACCGATGTACTGCATGGCTGCCCAGAAGACAGACTGGCGTTGTGGCCGGACACGTGAACTCACCACTTGAGTGTTTCCCAGATTGGAGAGCGTGTTTGCTCAGCTGCTGTTTTGTTTTTTTGAAACTGGTGAATCTGCAAGACAGCATTTTATTGGTAATTATTCTTCTGCACTGCTGGGAAATCTGTTACGTTTTCAGTTTGGCAGTCGAAGGTTTGTAGTGATGACAAGTGTTGTGTCCAAAAATGATCAAAACAACTTCTTTTTGACCTGAATCCTACTTTGTTGGTTGTTTTCTTTCCTTTCATGTGCCTTCAGATAAGAACTACAACCGGTGTCATTGGTTCTTGAAGAGGAGTACTTGTACCGCTGGTGGGGAATTCATTCTGCAGTTTCGCCAGGGGGGTCGATGTAAAAAAAGAGTAGACCAACTAATTTGTTGAAATAAAAACTATTTGAAAATATATCAAAATATTGAGTTAAAAAATGAACCATGGTACATTTTGCATTTGCCATAACTGTAACACCCTGTTCTGTTTCTCCTGTGTTCCGTGTCTCCTATGTCTCCTCTGTGTCTTCTATCTTGATTGTTTCATTCCCTTCACCTGCCCTCAGCCGCTCTTGTGTCTCGTTACTGTCTGATGTCGTACACCTGTGTTCCCCCTCTATATATTGTGTCAGTCTTTCTCGTGTCTCCTGATGGATTGTTGTCTATAGTTCTGTGTCCTTTTCCCATCGTCTGGTCCGTATTCCTGATTCTGCCGTCCCTGAACCTGGATTCTCTGCCTGCCCCTTTTTGGACCTTGTTGTTTTTTTGTAAACGTTTGCCTCATTAAAGAGCGACTTTTGTTATTCATATTGAGTCCAGCTTGTTTCTCTGCACCTGAGCCTCACCCCGTGACAAGAACCTGACAATAAGATGATGTAAAAATGAGTTGGTAACGAGCAGAGAAGTTGTAAGTTGACGCATAAATGGTTAAAACAGAAAATTAATAATAGTTGAAACAAATAGATAAAAACAAATTAAATGTGTTGCGAAAAGTATTAGATAAACTGTTGAAATAATTAGCTAAAAGTATTAGATAAAGGTAGAAAGAATCGGATAAAAGTAACCCTATAGATAAATAGTTAATATAATATGGTAAAAGGAGTTGAAAGCTCCACCTCAAATTAAGTATAGTAGTAAGAATGCAGCCAAAGAATTGTTTGAAAATAATTAATTTCAAATGATTGAGGGGTTCATCTGCCACGACCATGGGAACCACTGATCTGTAGAATTTAAATTGTTTTAATTAAACTCATTCCTCCCTTCAAACTGAACAGTCACTGCAGCTCAAAACATGCGTCCCCTCCCCACAGGCACCGTCTCATCATCCTCAGTTCTTCTGGGATTATAACCAGTTTAAATTATGTATCAAATTGAGTGTGCATGAAACATCCAGCTCTCAACCAGCTGTCACAACACAGTTTGTGTGCTCAGGTAATCCGATTTATTTGTGTTGGAGACATTTGAATTTGATAGGATGCACCTGAGCTAAGCTCGGAAATGCTGATCATTCAATATTCAGTCGGAAATATTGAAACCAGATCAATGTGAGTGGGGCTCGAAGTTAGTCAGAAGTTTGAAAAACAGCCAGCAGTGTTTATTGTAGTATTAACAGTATTTGAATGCTTCTCATTTACAGATGTTTGCGTGCATCTTATAATTGCTGAAGGTTATTGCGTTTTTAGTCAATACAACATTCACTAACAGACAACGATATCCTGTTTTCAAAGTTATGAGAACGATGGACATCAAGAAAAGGGAGCCGAGACATATTCATGTCCCAGAAAATGTGTTAATTTTCTGAAAATATGTAAATGTTCTGCCCCATGAACAAATATTCATTCTCGAGTCTCTCTTTGAAGATTACTAAATTATTCCACACATTATTACCTTCGCATTGAAAATGCGGAAGGTTATGTTTTGATCGCCGTGTATTTATTTATTTATTTATTTGTATGCGTGTTAATCGCATAACACAAAAAGTATTAAACCGAATCGCATTAAATTTGGTGGGATGATTGGTTATTTTCCGGGGACCATTTGATTAGATGTTGGGATCAATCGGGTCAAAGGTCAAGATCATGAAAAGGTCAACATCTTCTTTTTACCATAGCACGGTCAATTTTTATCCAATTGGAATGCAACTAATGCCAACATGTTCATAATTCAATGCCCAATCTTGTGATTTCGTCACTCACCTGAGGGCTTGCAGCAGGGCAGCTGTGTTGGAAAGCGACATACAAAGTGCAATTTTAGATGAATTCATGATGAATAACAAAAGTTTACAACTTTGCAAAGAATCAATAGACAGAAGTAACCATATTCTTAAGTTTGTCACAGGAAAAAAAGATCTAAACTGATCTCTCATTCATTCATCTATGCACCACAAAACTCTGAGGCATTGCACTTAATCTAAAAATATTTAATCTTTTGTATCCAGTAGACAGATGAAATCACACATCACAGGAATGCCTTCCCCGAGCAGTGCTTTTCACTTATTAAAGGATCAATCAAATATTCATTAGACAACCAGGCATTTTCACAAGAGAGATTAACACGCTCGTACATTTTCAGTCACGTAGAGTCAGACGGACCGTAAATGATTCGGTCTGCTTCACTGACTCTGGACTAAAATCGACGCAAGAAGCATTTTTTAAAGAAAAGAAAAAGCCTCCTGAGGTGCATATCTGCCAATGTGATGAGTGATTTTGCTTCCACAGTAGGATTGTAATTCAGAATGTTTGAAAATGTCTTGGTGGGGAAACCCAATTAGGATGGGGAGAGGGGCCATGTGATAAGATGCTGTCACCGTGTCATGGAGTGACGGGGCTCGTGATAAGGGCCGGCGTGTTGAGCTCTCTCTCCGAGCAGATTTCAATCACAGTCGTCCCGGGAACCGTGTCCTGCTTTTAAAAGAGGAGACAACACCCTCCCCTGCTGGATGGATGATTGGTAAAGAAGCACACAGTATCTTTTTTTAAGACGACTGATTCATTGCACCGTTGCTTCAGTTCACAATAAATGCATGATAATTAGCTAAAATGTCAACGATCTGCATAATATATTGATTGATCTAATGCTGCAATGATTAGTTTATCAATTAGTCAGTAGTCCAAAGTAAATCAAGGAAAGAATGAATGCATAAATGACTAATTTCTGTTTTGACAGCTCATTAATAAAAAGTGTTGAGTGCTATACGCTGAGAAAATAAAACTCGAGAAGGGATTTTTCCGCTTGCCTAAACTTCTACGTCGATTGTTACTTATTTGATCATATATATTGTAACCTGCATTAACCGATGATTTAGCAGCGGACACCAAAACTGACATATAAATTTGAAGTGCCGGTTGTTCGCAAACCATTCCCTATTTTCACAAGCAGCATTGGCATTGATTTGTCGTCACATTTCGGGCGACCAGCAGACCAATCTGTACTCTCTTTTAGCTCTGTTTTTGGTCTCCTCCAGTTCCTAAGTGACTGTATCCGACTGTAAGTGACCGTATCCATGTCAAGAGGTCAAAACCGAGAGCTAAATCCTCGAAACCCAGATGATCACGTGGTCGACCCGGCTCACATCGCTAACGGCGCCGGGCTTCAGAGAAGCGACAGTTTTCTGTTCTCATCGACTATGCATGAGCATCTGGTCAATATGGATGTGTGACGTGTGATCTGCTCACTGCGCTCCCTCGCTGTGATTCCCCATGCAAACAGATAGACGTGCAGACATACAGAGCCCACAGAGTGGTCGTCCCGGAACCACAAGGAACCCGGTTCGACCCACCGCTCTCCCCATAGCCGCATGCTGAAGTGTCCTTGAGCAAGACACTGAACCCCCAGTTAGTTCACTGCAGCCCACTGCTCCTTAATAACTACGGATGGGTCAAATGCAGAGAGGGATCAATAAAAGTGTCAATTTCTTCTTGCTGATATTGACTCAAACTCTTCTAAACATGAAGAAGTCTGACTCTAGTTCTAAATAAAGGTCACAGAGATCATTCATGGGTTTGGGGTGGAAAGGTTTATGAATAAGTGTCTTTACAGGGTAGAACAACGACCGTTATTCAGATCACGTTGGCTGCAGCTGTATCTGATAGACTTAATTTCATACTGCTCTGATAATTCAATACAGATCCAATGGGATACAGCTGCTTGTTGTACTACCTAATGACCTAATCTGCAGTAAATCTATAAAATGGAAACATCTGGACATATGCTCCGTGAAGAGGAACCGCTCTGTATTTATAAACAGTATATTATATGTTAACGATACTTATTTCAGGTGATTATACTACTTATTATTTAATTATTTAATTAAATTAAATAAAGAAATTAAATAATATATATATTAAATAAAAGAAATGTAATAAATAAATTTAAATAATATATATATATATTTATTATTATTATTATTATCAAATATATATATATATACATACTTCCTTTAATATTGATTATTTGCGCTCAACACGTTTTTACTCGAGTGAATGATAGCCTTTTAATAGTTTTGAGTGTTTGCATGTGTGTGTTTGTGACCGTGTATCAGTTGCATTATGTGTAACGCGTAATACAGACGGATCCAATGGTCCATAATACATTGTGAAAGTGTGTTACGGAAAAATTTTGCCCATTTGCTTTAGTTAAGTCGTCAACAGTTTATGTGATTATAGGCGATATGATCCAGGCTCAGTGTTTTATGAGCAGCGGAAAGAAGTTTTGGGACAGATAAGCACCAAATTAATGAAGTCCAGGGGTTAATACATGAGTGAATGGATCATTACGGCGCCACATGTTGATTTAAATTTGGTTACTTCCCCAAACAAATGACACAAAAGAGGATGGTAGACCAAATAATGACGAAGCACCCATCGATACACAGGATAAGAAATATTTAAATAAATACATAAGCACTCTGATGTTTGACTCGAAATATGTACTTATTTGTAGTTATTGTTAGGGGGTTGGTTTGGTTGATATTTGAAAATAGTCCAGACTCAAAAACATAATTTAGTTTTCCTATTCTACACATGTAATGACCTTCATTCCACCAAGGAAGTACAATTGAAATGGAAATTAGATTAACCCATCTTAAAGCTCAATGTAATGATAGAGGGCTGAGCTAAATAGATTTTCATCAACAGTTAAATTATTATAATTATACGGTATTATGTCTGTGACCAATGGTCGGTGATTTATTCTTTCCCCCCTCATTTATCTGAGTTAATTATATCTTAAGCCTGGCAGAGGTCATTTTGCAATGTTAATGTGTTACAGAATTACAAAACAATATTCAGCGACAGAAAAACTGAAATGTTTAACTGGAGCTGCAGTCATAGAAAGGTTTAGTGCTTTGATTTCAAGTGAACTTACCAGCCACAGTTTGAATACCACGAGAGATTTTGTCCTGTTTTCTTCCTGACCTCTTGACCTTCTGAAATGTGCTTCAAAATAGACTTGTAATCACATGTATTGCTTTAATAACGTATGAACTTTGCAGCAGGTGACACACGAGCTTGTGCATTTTGCAGGCTGGTGTTGAAATGCTGAGTTCCGTCACATAAACAGGAGCGTTTCTATATGGAAAGAGAATACATACTCAGACACATTTCTGATTTCAAATCATTTAATATTCAGCACATGCAGTGTGAAGTGTTATCTTGACTTTATATTAGCAATAATGATGTCAACCCTGCATTCCCAAATATTTATTTTTACATTTTTAAAAATCATTTCTCAATGAAAGAGTCCAAAATTGATCGGTCTTAGATGTTGTCACCCATGAATATTATAGGACGATGCAAATCCTGCACCCAGAGGTAAAACATAGTCAGAATTGTACACTGGTACCGTAGTTAAAATAAACAAATATGAAGTACAGTTGATAGATACATGATATGTTTTGCCCTTTTCAGGTTGATTGACCGTTAGCTAAGCCCAGTCTAACTTAGTGACTGTTGATACGCCTGTCAAGCTCACATGGCGCATGAGCAGTTTACAATGATACCGGTGGCAGATGTACCACTCAAAACAGTTTGAATCATTTCTCACAGTGGGAAACAAGGAAGGTTTCAAATGTTCTCTTCAGCAACCATTGAGTTTGCCAGCTGTTGCTAAGCTAGCTAACTAATTAGGCTAAAGTTAGCTCCACGAGTTGGCTTTAAACTCCAGCGGATCTTTAGAGCTGCCTCTTTTTAAAATGATATAAAAGCAGTCATAAATATACACTTGATGGCTACAAATAGGATGTTGTGCTAAAACACAGAGGCTAAAGCTAACTGGTCTGCGTACAATGTCAGCATCCTCACCAGTTGAGCCAGTCATCTTTAACCCTCCTGTTACCTTCAAATGTACGAACATATTTGACCCTCGGGGTCAATTTGACCCCAGCAATTAAAACCTACAGAAAATTATTAGAATTAATATTTTTTTCCAAGTTTAAGTGTCACTTTATGTCTGTTTGTTGACTACCTAAATAGCCCTTTAAATAAATAATAAAGTTGATATTTCTTATATGTTTTACACCTGGGGTCAAATTTAAACATTTCTAAGTTGTGTACAGGACATTGAAAACATATCATCATGTGAATTTTATGTTTTCCCAGTTGTCCCCAATAAATTAGGAAAAGTCATGAAATATGAAGCAAAAAAAATGATGTCAATAATTTTTTTAGAGACGTTAAACATTAAATGGGGTCAAAATGACCCCAAAGGTAACAGGAGGGTTAACTGCTGAGGGATCCACTGAGCAAACCGAGAGAACGGTGCCAACGTTTACACGAAGTTGAAAAAGTTTAACTTTCAAACGCTCAGTTTTTTTTGCATCGCATGGTCGGTCCAGCGTCGGCAGGAAGCCCACAACACCTTGTGAATCGGTTTGCTTGAGTTCCATAGAAAATGATTGAGGACGAACTTTGCATCGCAATGCTGTCCGTGGGTCTTAAGTCGTGCTCGAGCCCCACGTACGCTACTTGAGGCATGTGGAGGAATCCTACACTTGACCGACCTGCCAGACCTTACGGTTGCTAAGCTATGATAGGACAAGGGGTTTAGCAAATTCAGGTACGTCTAAGTCAGGACTGCCACTTTGCTGCCTGATAAAAAATAAAAATAAACTGGAGCTGTTTGAGATCATAAAATCTTTGAACCGAAGTGAAAGAAACAAGCACAAGGGCACAAGTGTTCGAAGTTAGTGGGGGGCACCGATGGTGATCTATCAAAAATGACTCACAGTATGAGCGGATGGATGGCTTATTGGCGGCGTCCTGCTATTTGTGGCAATAGACAACTTCGTAGAGAGCCCAAAGCCCATTTACATTTTGTAAATGTAAAATACTGGCAAAAATCTGCAGGAAAAAAAATGAAACTCATATCACAGAAGTCTTTATGTCTACGCAATACCCTTGAAGCCTGATTCAATTTTCAGAAGTCAGCGGTCAGCATTCATTCTGCAAAATTTGGCAGGCAGGTGGTCTTCTGGCCGACTCCCCACCAAGGGGATCTGAACTCTGCTTGGAGCAGTGATGGCGCGAATGGCTGCTGGCAGTCTGTGTTTCTCCAGCTCATCCTTCTGGGCATTTGCATCCAAGGACAGCAGCTGGACCTGCTCATCCAGCTGTCCTTGCCTCACCACTGGGATGGAGCTTGACCTCAGCCTCTGAATACTAAGCGGAAGGTCTCCTGTGCTGGAGGCATTCCCCCCGGGCAAGGCCGACCCCGTCTTGAATCCCCTCCAGTGGAGCTCCTCCTTGGTGGAGCTCATGCGCTGGAGTTTGCTGGGCAACCTGAAGGCTTGGTCCTCTGCGTGGTCGGCATAGTCGGCCGACAGGAGTCTTTCCCTGCGGCCTCCGCGGCCACCGTTACCCGACTGAGGGGAGGAGGGGGTGGCTGCAACAGAGAGAGAGTTGGGGGACGTCAACGAGGACTTCTCCTCCTGCTCTTTGGCGCTGAAGGGAGTCGTGTTGACCTCAAAGGTGTTGTGGAACTGGGAGTAGTCGACTCTGAAGAAGCCCTCCTCCAGCGACATGACGGGGAGGAAGCGGTGGGCCCACAACACTTCATCTTCAGTGTAAGACGTCCTCGCCTGGCATGTCATACCTACGATGGAGAACACAGACATAACGGCTGAGAAATATTTAGAAAAACAGACGAGGAAAAGAAGAAAAAAACGCTGGAAGGAAATTGTGGGGAAAAAATACAAATGAACAGAAATTAAAAGTGGAGAATGGGGAAAAGAAGACAGGAAAAGACAGAAAGCTGAATGAAAAAAGAAATAGGACTGAGAAAGAAAAGAGCTTGTGCTATTGAATAATTAAAGGATATGAAATTTAATATTTTATTAGATATTATTGAGACATGCTCTATGCCACATGCTTAGTGGTGATGAAATAAATGATTTGGGGAAAGGAAGTGTATTCAAAATTATTCGAAATATAAATATAAAAATCCTAATTTGCTCTAACCAGTGGTTTCCACGATGCCCTCCAGAATGACAACAATCTCGAACTGCTCGTTCACCAGTGAGCGCTGCGACAGGTCAAAGAAGGGGCTCTTGGTGTTGATCTCGTGGCAGATGGTTAGAGGAGACACCAGGAAGAGCTGGTCCGCCCCGGTCCCGAAACCCACGTCCAGCTCACACTGGTCCAGGGGCAGGAACTCGCCCTCTGGGGTCTGCCGGGACTGGGAACACAAACGGTCAGGACATATATAACATTTACATTCATATTAATGAGGATCGTTAAAGATCGTCCTTCAATTTCTCCTCCACATCGGAACCACAGCACAGGGTTATGGAAGAGAAGATGTTACAATCATACTTTTATTAGCAACTAAATACCTGAAATTTAACAACCACTGAATTTTTATTAATTACCTATAAATTCGGAGCATTTTATTATTTAATAATAAAAAATGATGTAAAAATGGTTGCTAAATGTAAGAAATTTAGTAATCTTTTTTTTCTTTCTTCATCTTGTATTCCCAGTGACTTGATCTGAGTCTGAATTTACTCTCATACATGGTTGCTAAATAAAAGGCCATAGTTTTGATTCTTTCATCTGACTCTCAGGCAGAAGGCAAATGAGTATATTTCAACGATGTAACGCAAAACCCCTGCGTTGACATTCACGTTTGCCATTCTTTTGTATTTAGTTATAAATTTCTGGGGAAAACTACAGTAAATAATATGTTCCGAGTTTGTCACACCACAGACAAAACGTGTTGTTTTCCAATTGTTGTAAAAAGAATGATCAAAGAAATTCAACTTGCGTTTTTTCCTTCTTTATGATTCATGGCATTGTAACTGTGTAGTACTGCGCAATAGACATTATTGTCTGTACGTATAGCCACGGTTGTGCTGTTTCCATAGAGGTGCAGGACTTATATATTGCAGTGAAAATCAAGGCCGCGGAGGGACCGATGTGACAAATTACGCCCCGAAACTGCTCGTGGTATAAAGGGTTAAAGAATAGGCAGGTTTTATGGTTTTTTACAGCTTTTCTTCTCCACATTTCAAATTATTTCCCCAGGCGTCTGTTTAACCTTCTGCCTTTTTGATGATTCAAATATTAATGTCGGTGTTCTTGTTTCGGGAGTCAACAAACAAACATCAAGTACCTCACACTAAAACTTGGCAAACACTAGTAATACTATTTTTTCTGAGATTTTAATATGGGGTCATATTGTCCCTCCAAGGGTAAAGGTGTTAGAAAATAAAAGGTAAACAGAGTTAAACATGATTAACTGGTCAAATTGACGAATTGACAACACAAGGGTTAAAAGAAATCTGCCTCTGGCTTTTGGAGTTCCATTTTTATTTAGCTTCAGCTGACTTGCGACATAAGTCTGCTTCTTCGGGGCGCAGCCATCACTGTTGCAGCATGAGGAGGGACGTATTCCCTCACCAAGCCGGGGATCGGTGGGCACGGACTTCTTCTTGTGAACTCCCTCCCTCCACACATAAGACAATCAGACTCCATCACGTCATTCAAATCTCAACTCAAAACTCACCTGTTCAAACTGGACCCTGTGCACTTAAATTTTCTGTTTTCATGTTGTTTCTAGCTTTCATGCTTTTATCTTCTAGCCTGTATTATTTTATCTTATTGTAAGGTGACCTTGGGTGCCTCCAAATAAAATGTATTATTACCTTCGCCTTGAAAATGCGGAAGGTTATGTTTTGATCGCCGTGTATTTATTTATTTATTTATTTGTATGCGTGTTATTCGCTTAAGTAAAAAACTATTAAACCGAATCGCATGAAATTTGGTGGGATGATTGGTTACTATCCGGGGACCATTTGATTAGATTTTGGGATTGATCGGGTCAAAGTTCAAGGTCAAGGTCATGAGAAGGTCAACATCTTCTTGAATCGCATGACATTTGGTGGGATGATTGGTTATTATCCGGGGACCATTTGATTAGATTTTGGGATCGATCGGGTCAAAGGTCAAGGTCATGAAAAAGGTCCAAATCTTATTGAATTGCATGAAATTTGGTGGGATGATTGGTTATTATCCGGAGACCATTTGATTAGATTTTGGGATCGATCGGGTCAAAGGTCAAGGTCATGAAAAGGTCAACATCTTCTTTTTACCATAGCGCGGTCAATTTATATCCAATTGGCATTCAACTAATGCCAAAATGTTCATAATTCAATGCCCAATCTTGTGATATGCGAAGGTATGCGCTCTACCGAGTGCCCATTCTAGTTATTATATGTGACACCCTTCTTTCCTCCACATCCCCATGAATACAAATCGACAGTGTGTTTGCCATCTGTGGACCGAGGGGTTCTTTACTCATTGGGCCAGGGAGGCTACTCTGTATTCACGTTATCACGAGGCGGCAGGAGAACCATCTGAATTTAAAGAATTTAAACTAATCTTGATAGTGGAATTGGATCGTGGGGTTGGAGCAGGGATTTTATCTGTGGTCCGCTGGGAGAAACAAACATATTTTCCTTTGTAAATCATTGACCCCGTATGTATCAACTGCCGTAAGAGGTTTGCAATTGACAGGAAAAGTGTTTTTATAAGCTCATTGAGAAGTTCAAGGCTTCTTCATAATTCCATGTTTTAATCTACCGGCTAAAAGAGTCCTTTATTTGATTTTTTTAAATAATGGTTTATTTAATAAGGGACAGTGCACATTAATAAAAACTTTGCAGTAAATGTGCCAGAGTTAGCCAAGAGGCTATTTTTCATCTGTAGTCCCAATGTTGCTGATGTTAAGAACAAACCTAAAAACATAAGATTACAAATATAATCTACAGATAAAGCAAATAAAATAAGGGAGTACAATGTTAAAATGGACAGAATAAAAACATAATGTCAGAGATACAATGTAAAAGCTTACAGACTAAATGTGACATATAACTGCAAACAGGTGAACGACAAGAGAAGACACGCAGGTGGAGTAAACGGCCGACCAGCAAGTCAAGACATACAGAGACCGGACAACAGACAGACAACAACTGACAGACAGAAAAAATGAAAGTCCAACCTGGGCAGATGGAGGAGGGAGGAGCCGTTACAGTCTAGTGCTGACAGAGCTGGGTAGTAATGTACCATTTCTTTGTTTCTGCTTTAAAAGAGTTGAATGATTGTAGCTCTCTGATAGATCCTGGAATGTAGTTCCAGTCAACTGCTGCTTGTCCTGAGAAAGCAGCGCGACTGAAAGCACTTTTCCTGAGAGGGACGATACAATCCCCTCTCGCTGCTCCTCTTGTGAGCCGATATCCAGTTCGTGTGGTGACAAATTGTTTGAGAGGAGGAGAGGTCAATCCATGTATGATTTTGTACATCAGACAGACGTGCACATATTTAATCAAGTTATCCCAACTAAGCAAGTTGTATTTTTTTAGTATAGGACAATGATGTGACAGAACATTTTTTATCAAGAGTTTTGAGCGTCCGCTTGTATAATGACTGTAATGGTTTGAGCGTAGTGGCACTAGCATGTGACCAGGTTGTTAAACAGTAGGTCATGTGGGAAATAACCATTGAATGCATGAATGTTTTAGCTGCCTCTGTTGACATGTAGTTGCGCGAGAATCGGAAATTGGATAGATTGTATTTTACCCGATTACAAACTTTTTTCACCTGTGATTTGAAAGACAGATTTGAATCAAAAAGTACTCCCAGGTACTTGTATTGAGATACAACCTTTAGCCTCTCCCCAGATACAAAAACATCCGGTTCTACACTATCAGAGTTTCTTTTGGTAAAAAACATACACACAGTTTTGGATATATTGAGTTGTAAACAACATTGCGTTAACCAAGTAGTCACATTAGCCATGGATGTAGTGAGTTCTTTTGCTACATCTCCCAAATTGCTGGCATGCAAATAAATGACAGTGTCATCAGCATACATTTGAATGTTGGAATGAGGACAAATTGATGGCAGATCATTAATATATAAGGAAAATAATAATGGGCCCAGGACAGATCCTTGTGGGACACCTGTGGACAAGCGGAGGGCAGCGGATTGATGTTTTTGAATTTGGACAGACTGTGACCTATTTAGCAAATATGATTCCATCCATTTAAGTGTACCTGAGGAGAAGTTGTAACTGTGCAATTTAGACAAAAGAATACTATGATTTACAGTGTCAAATGCCTTCTTGAGATCAAGATACACAACTCCAACAACACCCCCTTTGTCCAGTAGAATTTTGATTTTTTTCAGTGAAGAAACAGGTGGCCGTCTCAGTGGAATAATTGGCTCTAAAGCCGAATTGCATTGGATGAAGGGCAAAGGGACTGTTTTTCAAATGGCAGATCATTTGCTCAGCTACCAACTTTTCTGCAACCTTTGATATTGTAGGCAGGATACTGATTGGTCTGTAATTAGAGGTAGAAAGGCGATCTCCTTCTTTGAATACTGGAATAACAGCAGCCGACTTCCAAACACTGGGAAACATGTTTTGAGAGATTGAGAGGTTGATGATATTGCTGATGGGATTTATTAGCGTTTGGTAAGAGTTTTGAGCATAACGGCATCCATACCAAATGTATCTTTAGTTTTGGATGGTTTAAGAGAACTGATTATTCTTGTGACGTCTGAATGAGTGACATTTCTTATGATGAAAGTTGGCTCCAATGTATTTACTGTACAGACAGGTCTAATCTCAGGAGTGAAAGAATTAGCAATGGTGGCAACGGAATCAATGAAATAGTGATTGAAAGCTTTGCTATTTCAACTGGATTATTTGACAGTTTACCATTAATGTTAAGTTCTTGCAGCTTCCTTACTTTGTTGGGATGTCCCATTAGCTTGTGTAACTGATCCCAGACCATTTTAGTTTTACCTCTCGCTTTTCTATTACAGTCAGGAAGAAATCTGCCTTAGCCTTTCTTAATTTCATTACCACTCTGTTCCTTAGCATAGCAAAATGTTGTCTGTCATGGCTCGATTTATTTTTAATTGCAGTTTTTAAGGCAGAATCCCGTTCTTTCATTATTTTTAAGATATCATCATTCATCCAAGGAACAGAGTGTTTGATATGTTTGTGCCTAAATTTGCAACTGAAATCCTTCATAGTGTTCTCTAATTTATCTGAGAATGTTTTACTGTCTTCCTCGATGTCTATTCCCAACAGTAGATCATCCCAATCAATAAGTTGAAGAGTATGATGAAAGATATCTAGATTTCTTTTGGGGATTCTAAAGGATTCATCCTCCCTGACCAAAGGCCTAAACCGCTTGCTGGTTAGTTTCCTGACTACCAGAGTTAGATTGTGGTCAGAAAGTCCAGTTACCATGTTGAGAGTTTTTAGAACTCTATCAGGCCTATTACTAAATATTAAATCAATTTGGGTCCTGGAAGAATTGGTTAGTCTTGTGGGCCCACTGACCATCTCAGCAGTCCTGAGACAATCCCCCACAGCCCCACCAACAAGCCACAGACCATCAGCCCACCCTCCCCCAGCCCATCAGGGGCTCACACCTCTGGAGCACCCTCCATCAACTCAGCGACGCCCCTCGTCATCCTGGAGAGAGCCGTCAACAGGCTGTTTAAAAAGCAGAACCCCCGCAAAGCAGCGGGCCCGGACTCCGTCTCCCCCTCCACCCTGAAGCACTGTGCTGACCAGCTGTCTCCGGTGTTCGCCGACATCTTCAACACCCCCATGGAGACATGCCACGTTCCAGCCTGCTTCAAGGCCTCCACCATCATCCCGTCCCAAAAACCCAAGATCACAGGACTCAATGACTACAGGCCCGTCGCCCTGACCTCTGTGGTCATGAAGTCCTTTGAACGCTTGGTCCTGTCACACCTCAAGACCATCACCGACCCACTCCTGGACCCCTGCAGTTCGCCTACAGAGCCAACAGGTCTGCAGACGATGCAGTCAACATGGCCCTTCACTACATCCTCCAGCATCTGGACTCCCGAGGAACCCACGCCAGGTTCCTGTTTGTGGACTTCAGCTCTGCCTTCAATTCCATCATCCGTCCCTGCTGCAGGACAAGCTCTCCCAGCTGCACGTGCCCGACTCCACCTGCAGGTGGATCACAGACTTCCTGACCGACAGGAAGCAGCACGTGAGGCTGGAAACACGTCTCAGGCTCCCGGACCACCAGCACGGGTTCCCCCAAGGCTGTGTTCTCTCCTCTGCTGTTCTCCCTGTACACCAACAGCTGCACCTCCAGTCACCAGTCCGTCAAGCTCCTAAAGTTCGCGGATGACACCACCCTCATTGGACTCATCTCTGGCGGGGACGAGACCGCCTACAGGTGGGAGACTGACCACCTGGTGACCTGGTGCAGCCAGAACAACCTGGAGCTCAACGCTCTGAAGACAGTGGAGATGGTTGTGGATTTCAGGAGGAATGCAGCCCCACCCGCCCCTCTCATCCTGTGTGACTCCCCCGTCGACGCTGTGGAGTCCGTCCGCTTCCTGGGCTCCATCATCACCCAGGACCTCAAGTGGGAGCTGAACATCGGCTCCATCTCCAAGAAGGCCCAGCAGAGGATGTTCTTCCTGAGGCAGCTGAGGAAATTCAACCTGCCAGGGAAGATGATGGTACAGTTCTACACGGCCATCGTTGAGTCCATCATCTGCTCCTCCATCACCGTCTGGCACCCTGCAGCCACAGCCAAAGACAAGCGCAGGCTGCAGAGCATCATCCGCTCGGCCGAGAGGTTATCGGCTGCAATCTGCCTTCCTCCAGGTCCTGTTCACTTCCAGGTCACTGAAGCCAGATAAGTGGCTGCCTCTAATAAATCTCTTAGGTCTCTCCAGTTGATCCAGAATGCTGCAGCTCGATATTCTCACTAAAACTAAGAAAAGAGAACACATCACTCACTGCACTAGCTGCTCTGCACTGGCTCCCAGTAAAATCAAGAATCACTTTTAAAATTCTTCTCTTAACCTACAAAGCCTTGATTGGTGATGCTCCATCATATCTTAAGGAGCTTGTCGCCATATGCCCCACTAGAGCTCGCTCACTAAATGCGGGACTACTTGTAGTTCCTAGAGTCTTAAAAAGTAGAATGGGCCAGAGCCTTTGGTTATCAAGCTCCTCTTTTATGGAACCAGCTTCAATTTCAGTCCGGAGGCAGACACAGTCACCTCGTTTAGAGTAGACTTAAGACCTTCCTCTTTGACAGAGCTTATAGTTAGGGCTGAATCAGGTTTGCCTGGTCCAGCCCTTGATATCATGCTATGGAAATAGCTGCCGGGGACGTTTTAGGATGCACTGAGTACCTATCTCCTCTTTTTCTCTCCTTAAGGATGAATTTTCATCTCTCAATCACACGTTACTAACTCTGCTTTCTCCCGGAAGTCCTTTTGACTTTCGTCTCATGGGGTCATCGGACCCTATGAGACGGCATAGATATCTATCTGCCTGATGGATCGTCTGGGTCGTCAAATTCCTGCTCATGACTACGCCACTGTCCTGTTGAGACTCCGCCCACTCCTCCTCCCCACCGCCATCTGCCTGATGGATCGTGGAGGTCTCCATCGTGGAATATGCCTACTATGAACTATTCATACACTCTGTCATATTCATTGAATGTATTTTAACTCTAAATCTGTCCTTCTGTACACATTACATCTATTGCATCTGTCCATCCTAGGAGAGGGATCCTCCTCTGTTGCTCTCCTCCAGGTTTCTTTCCTTTTTTTCCCCCTGAAGGGTTATTTGGGAGTTTTTCCTGGTTTTTTGATGATTGATTGATTGATTGATTGATTGATATATTTATTTGTCGTTTGCCAGAGTACAGGTACAAAAGCATCGAAATTACAAGAAAGGGTGGATGAAAGATTACAGCATAACATGAGGGAAGAAGACGAGAAAAAACACCAACCCCCCGACTATGCCCCGAGAGAGGGGTACAGTGTGGGAGCAGGAAAAAAACACCTTAGCACATAAGCACATACATTTAGACATAACTTGCAACGAGTAGGAAGGGGGGAGGGGAGGTAATCCAACAAATGGGTGATCTAAGCCCATCCATTGGGGGCAGAAGGTAACCAGCACCGACAAGCAGCCAGCCGGTCCGGCGCCAACTCAGCAGCGCCCGCACAGCCCCGTCCGGTCACACTGGGGGTAAAAAGCAGGCGAGGCGTGGGATGGGGAGGGTAGTGAATGCAATCAGTATTATTGAAAGTTCGTGTGTCGTGTTCTGGTATGTCGTCCTCCCCAGGCCACAACAGACAAAGTTCTCAGTCCATAAGATGGTCGTTGCCATGGAGATAGCCTTGAAAGGTCCTGGGAGAAAGACAACCACAGGTGTCTGTGGATAGGGGAAGGAATGAGAGTCTCGCTTCAGTGATCTTCGGGAGTTGTTGTTCCAGTCACGGCCTTGGGCCCGTCCTGGTAGAGCGAGCGAAAGCAGATAAGATTGGGATTGTTTGGTCTTCCAGTAGCTGCAATTCAGTTTTTTCGCACCCACTATTCCTCCAATTTCCTCCCGTTTGCCAATAGGATTTCAAATCGATCCAATTTCATTTGCAGAGCCGTCAGCTTCTCCACGATGTTGTCATTCTGACGGTTTAATGCCAAAGTCTGAGTGCCAACAACTCTGCCCAACGTCAATCATGTCGGGCAGCCTTAGGGGCTTTTAACGGCTGTCACCGTTTCCTTAATTTTCCGATAAGCCAGGGCAGCGCCAAATCAAACAGCAGAAATCCTGTAATCAAAGTTCCGAATATGTAGATGTCTTCACGTCCTCCACGGAGAGTGGTGCTAGGCACAAGACCCGCTTACCGCCACTTCGCGCCTCCATCGTGTATCCAGCAACATTCGTCCCAGCAGGACAGGCAGGTTCCCCGAACCCGAGCTTCGTCGAGAAGATGGTGTCAGTGCGTTTAAGGACCAGGTGATTACGTCCATGATTCTTAGTTCGAAGGGCGATGCGGAGAGAGTCTCTCAAGTATAGAGACAGACAAGACATGACGAGAGAAGCCAAGCAGGGAGGGGAAGGTCATGGGGAGGAGAGGGGGAGAAAAGTGCGACCGCCTTCGTCGAGAGCCTTGGTCCGATGTGAGGTTTTGGGGCAGGGATGTCTATGTGTACAGATTGTAAAGCACTCCGAGACAAATTTGTAATTTGTGAAATTGGGCTATACAAATAAACTGAATTGAATTGAATTGAGCAATTACGACGATTTCTAGTTTGGTGGCTTTTTCTGCCTTTTTTTTGTGCTCTTAAATTAACTCCAATCCTAAAATCCTATTTCATGTGGAACTATGTCTAACCACAGAGGGAAATTTGACCCATCTCACAGCTTCAGATGCATTCCCATCAGGATAACACCTGCAACAAAAACATCCACTCATTACCTGTCCTGGCTGGCCAAAGCTTGATAATGACACAACCCTTTTCTTTCTTACCAAGAGTTTTCTCAACTAACTTTAGTAAATAAGCATATTTCCCAAAGATGTAAACTGTTAAATTCACCTTCAAATCAGTATTTTCTATATGAAATATCCGTTTTATGAATATATTTGCAAATGCATGTTCCTTTAAGTTGTAGATTTACCTTTTGATATTATCATACAATTGAACTTTGGGTGCAGTAAATTACCTTCCTAGCCCATCCCCCTGCAGCATCTCTTAGATAGGCAAATGTGACAGTTTAATAAAGGTGTAATATATATTTCCATATTGCTATTGATCTCCACTTTCGGTAAAAGCTTCCTCCGTTTCCTATGAGTGGGAGGAACACATGAAATCATTTTTAAAAGCCTGTCTATTTATTTATTTATTTCCATCAATCATTCAAACATGTTAATTGTCATTGAGAGACTGCAGGCAGGTGTCCCATTTGTCCGCAATGCTAATACAAGTTAACGAGTTTTGGAAACCAATTTCCTGGGAAGTCATTTTTTAAGACAATTCTAGTCGTTAAATTGAAGCTGCAATTGTTCACATACCCTTCAAGGCTCCGACGCAACACAAGTTTGTACCTCGGCCAAGGAAGGAGAATCAGTGCAACAAGGAGGGGATTAATGGCCTTTGGAAGATGTCCTTATAAAGAGGGAGTGCTTAATTTACCAAGCCATCTGAGAATTAGGGGGGGGGGGGGGGGGGCTGTGTGTTTGTGTGTGTGTGAGAGCGATGCAAAGAAACACACAAACAAACAAATAAACTGTCCTTATCTGTCTGACTAACTGTAACTAAACCTAAATACTTAACTTTAGTTTTAAAATAGTTTACTATGCAAACTGTGAAAGAATATGAAGGCTATGGGTGGGGTGGGTCCGTGGGTGGGTCTGTGGGTGGCTGGGTGGGTCTGTGTGTAGGTCTGTGGGTAGGTCTGTAAGGTGGGTCTGTGGGTGGGTGTTTCATTACTCATTATTATAACAATTTGTTATTCTGTCTTGCCTTTGTTATTTTTAATTATTTATTTTTCCTCTTTACAATTGTAATCTGAAACATACACACACAAAATGAAAATACTTGTTATTTGATCCCCGTATATCACACTGTGCATTATCAATAAAGCATTTTTTTTTAAATGTCTTCTTTCTAACTGTCAACATCACAAACAGTGATGTTGACAGAAGTGTGTCCGCATGGCGCACGTCCCCGTGTCTTTAACAATGCAGCCAGTTTTTTTGTGCCGGTATGTCCGGTCCGTGTCCGTCCAGCTGGAACTTTTGAGCTGATTTCACATCTGAGCTGCCGATCCCCATCTCTCGACAACACCATTAAAGCGAGTTCAACAGTCTTCCTCCTCTACTCTCTTTGTGCCGGAGGAGGCGAGTCATGCTGACATGTCTGCCCGCCTGTCTGGATAAATGCCGGCATCCATGGATGTCTATTCGCTACAACTATAGCCCGTTTCCCTTCTCTCCTGCTGCGGACCAAACTACTGAGACAAGCATCTTTTGACATTGACGAGCACCACCTTTTTGGTTTCATCATTTATTTTTTTCTCCAATTGGAACAAGTATGTTTCCTCCATGCCCTGCTGGCATACCACATGTTCTTTTATTTTAAAATCATATTTGCCAGTGCTGCAGGGGTCAGTGCACCACTGCATTCTATTGATTTATTAATGAAAGCCGCATAATAATTAATTTATTCTCAAGGACAGTTATCTTTTTAAGTTGATATGCATTATTGATGGAGAGAAATCCTTCCAAAGAATAATTTTTCCGCCGATAATTACATTTTTTATGCAAGTCACATATTGAAGTGTATCGCTCTAACTCCGGGACGTTTGTCAAACTGCAATAAAACACAACAGGCTGGGAGGTACCTGTTCTTTTGAGGGTTGGTGCATACAATTTTTAAACATTTTGTGAATAAGTGCCTTTAATTTTTTTTCACAAGACATCTCCTCGTCTGTATTAATTACTAGAAAGATCTTTCACCCCAAAAAGTGTATATGATCATAAACTCCCAATCCCTTGTGGACAACTCATTTTATAGAGTTGCAAAGTGAAAGAAGTTATATTAGGAGGTTGAAGTCCTTTTTCCCAATCTTACAAAAGATGAACAACTGTTAGAAAAGATCTGCTTCTCTAAATAAGTTGAAGCTTTGAGCCCAAAAGAGAAAACTGACCATACACTTTACGTCTGTCTTCTGGCTCCATGTTGGATTAATTCATCAACTGTCACTATGTTTGATGTTGCTCCCGCTCCGATGTGCTCCTGTGACTGGCATCTTCACAGTGTTGTTGTTTTACATCATCCAGGAGACTCCCGCGTTTCCATATTAAGTAACATCAAGGATATCGTGTGAAGATTTTTTGGTCTAATTCATGTCGGCAAACCAGCCCAGACATCATATTCGAAAACATAGCCGAGGCACCAGCAGCACCATATGGATGCTGGTAGACTGCGTAGGCAGAGTGGGGATGCTTTGGTTCCTACAAAACATTTCATCAAATTCGGCAACATCAAGGCTGACACTGCAATGTGAGTCTTTAGAAAACAGTCCTCTATTAGCAATTCGTCATTACCTTCGCATTCTGCGGAAGGTTATGTTTTGATCGCTGTGTATTTATTTCTTTATTTGTATGTGTGTATGTTTGTGTGTTATTCGCATAACTCAAAAAGTATTAAACCGAATCGCATGAAATTTGGTGGGATGATTGGTTATTATCCGGGGACCATTTGATTAGATTTTGGGATCGATCGGGTCAAAGGTCAAGGTCAAGGTCATGAAAAGGTCCCAAAAAAGTGCCTGCGGCGAAGGTATGCGCTCTACCGAGTGCCCGTTATAGTTCATTATGAAACAGTGTGAACAAAATAAAGTTGAAAGGAGTTAGAATACTGCACCAAAATATGCTTCACTGTAATGTTCTCACTTTATGTGAGGATCTGGTTCGGTCCACACCGTCTATTGTAAGGTTTTCTGTTTTAACAAACGAGAAGAAGTTCGACGCAGTCCCGCTTAAAAACGATGTTGCAATGAAATAACGTGAGTGCTGATCAATAATGGGACCGAACTTCATATCCAGGTATCCAGGTCCCATAAGAATTTACAACCCAAGCCTTTCCTGGAAGATAGATGGCGGTTGCCATGTCAGAGTGCGTTTACACAGCTCCGTCATGAGGTTCACTGCAGCCTGTCTCTTGTCTCCAGTCGGCTTTGTGGACGACCCGTCTGACTCTGACCTTGAGCCGTACATTACCCGAACACAAGCCACGGCATTGTGCCTACGGCGTATAGTTCTACGGGGTGATGTATAGTCCATCTACTCTGCAATAGCCCACTGTAGCCTGGCACCACACAGCTGTAGCTTTGTGAGCTCGAAGAGATCGCTGGGTCTTTAAGTATATACTTACAAAGACAGCATCTATTCAGCAGCAAGTCTATCCTGGCTTCCTAACAACACATTCCATCTAGAATCCAAAGAAATAGGGATTATCTTTAAATAAAGTATATTTATAATAGTGTTCCCATATCCATGAAACGTATGAAGCTGAACTGTGAAAAAGTGAGATTGGGAAGCACAATTTGGTGTGATGCTTTTTCGTAGATACTTAGCAAAGTCCTGGATGTCTGACCTTCCACCAACACATGCATAACTGCTTAAAGGTGATTTTCTTTTTAAGATTATCACTTACAGATCAGGTTCATGACACAAATCTAACTGATCTTTGAAAGAGAGCCAAGGCCTGAAAAACAGATGGGTGAGAACCCTTCAAATTATAAAAGTTCCCCTTTCCAGCGATTATAATATTCTCAAGCAGGTTCATTTACTTCTTAAAAAAGACTTTGGAGGTAAAAGCAAGATTAAGATTAAGTACTGGTTATGCATCTACTCTGCAACAGTGCTATAGCAGCTTGTTCAGCTTCTCGTGTCCGCTTCTCAGCAATTCTTCTTTAATAACAAATGTGTTGGGGCTCCATGTGCTAAAATAGGTACATTTTACTATGGCGATTAATGTAATATTGGCAAAGAGACAATTTTGACCAAGGTCAAACATGACAGCATGCCCCATGGATGAATGTGCTGCTGCTTTCATCCTGTTTAAATCACCATGAGTATTATATTATTATATTATATTATATTAATCTCTCTCTATGTAACTTATAGCCTCTGTAGAGGAAGAAACCCTGATGATATGGCATGTGTGCCATATCATCAGTTTGATTGTTAATTAACACACAATAGTTTTGCCTTTATAGGCTTTTAATTAAAAAGTAAATCATAATGAAAGATAATAAAACTTGTGAAGCTGAAATATTAATGATAATAAGTCATTGAGTCGTGGCTTTCGATGTGTTAAAATGGAGCCTGTTCCACTAATCAGATGATAAATGCTGAACGCGACGCATTTAAAATATGCCTGGATGAAATCTGAGAACAACAAAAAGCAAAACGTATAGCCGTGTTAATACTAACATACTGGGAGCTTTCTGGTGGTTCTCCCTCCAGGTTCAGAGAGTGAACTGTCACTAGATCATCTCGCTGCTCCGGAGAGACGACAAAAGCACCAGTAACTCTCCCGGTCACAACGAAGCACTGCCATCCTTCAGAGACCCGTTTGGAGAGAAGTAGTTTCCATGTTCCAGACCTTCCTGCTGCAGTGGGAAAATGTGTTGCTGGCACATAAAAAACTCAAAAAGATCAGCTTCTGATTTAATTATACGAGACTTAGACGTGGTAGATAATAAGTGATGTCCGGCTATCTGCCACGAAATCTGCAGAGGACAAAAACATGTTGTTGGGCCTTCAGAAACACATTTGGTGAATAAACGACCAGGTGTGATCTGACAGTGCAGCTTCAGTCTCTTTTAGATGTGAAGTTGACACAAAATGTTTCCCTCTTATCGCAGCAGCTGCCTCATCTGCTTTCATCCTGAGGCTTCCTGAAGCTCAGAAACCCACCGACATGTCTAGAGGTAGATCACCGTCCGCTCTTAGTGCTTTCCATTTGTGGCATTATGTCTTTCGGCAAGCGTCCACTCGGTTAAGGAATCGGTTCAATAGATCTTTTAGTAGTTTCCCACATACTGTCCCCTGGGGGCCAGTTCATCATCTGTGTACAGTTGGATGAGGACCCTGCAACACACTCAGCAGAAACACTAATCCAGCTACTGCTGCAGGGGGGCAGATGTAACGGAACTCATTAAAAGAGACTACATTTTATGTTGGAGCCTCGTGTAAAACCATAGGTCCAGCAAATCACAGAGACCCTCAGGGAAAGCATTCAATTCTGGAGATGAATGGAAATGCAACGCATGACTTGAAGAGCACTCATAAAACACAATGAGCAATTTCAAAACAAATGAAGTGACTGTCAATTGAAGTCTCCACCTGGATCCACATTCCGAGAGTCAAAACGCTCATTGTGGCCAAAGTGTGCCTAGATTAGTGATTTTGGATTTTGAATGCGCACCGCGTTTGCGTTAACGTACCTTGATGAGTTTGCACCTGATCTGCGCAGACACCATGTGGCTGTTCCGCAGGTTCCCCACTCGGAACATGAGGCACAACTTGCCGTCCCGCTGCGAAATGACCGCGTCCTGGCTGAACATCAGCGTCTCCGCGCGCTTATTCGGCTGCGACATCTTGATGAACATGCAGCCGATGAGAAAGGCGTCCACGATGGAGCCCAGCAGCGACTGGAAGAGGAAGAGGATGATGCCCTCGGGACACTTCTCCGTGATGTAGCGGTAGCCGTAGCCGATGGTCGCCTCCGTCTCGATGAAAAACAGGAACGCGGAGGGAAAGTTGTACACGTTGGCGACGCACGGGGTGTAGGACGGGTCGTGGCCGCCGTGGCTCAGGTCGCCGCGGATGAAAGCGATCACCCACCACATCGAAGCCATGACCAGCCATGCGACCGTGTACGTGAGGATGAAGATGAGTAGGTTCCAGCGCCACTTGAGATCCACCAGCGTGGTGAAGAGATCGGAGATGTATCGGCTGGTCTCCCCGCCAAGGTTACCGTGCTGGACATTGCAGCGGCCGTTCTTCTCCACAAACCGCTGCCTCTTTTTCTTCGCCGGTGCGGAAAAAGTCATGTCCCGGTTGGTGTTTACCACCTGGTAGTCCTCGCCAAATTTCCTCCGTAAGACTGACATAGTGCCAATCACCTTGCGATAGGCGAGTCAATACTTGAGAAGAATCGGGCTTCTTGCGCAAGTTTGGTAACCCCGTGCGCAAAACCATGCAGTGGCATTCAGAGCGCGACTGGCATCGTGGAGGTGGAGATGCGCCTCTGTCCTGTGAGTGAATCGTAAGTCAGCAGAGATTCTGCGCAATGCATGATTCCGACTCGGTCCTTTACGCAAAGGAGTCTGCTGCAAGTGACAACTTTGTGTTCAGCTGTCATCCATTGAAAAGAAGAGAACACCTTTAATAATACAGGTAAAACAAAAGCTGCTTTCAAGCAGCTCGGTTGAATGGCCGTGTCCTTGGTGGGTCCGGGAGCTGCTTCAAGAGACCTGACAACGCGGGGAGAGGCGACAGTGCGCACTCCTGCTCGAGGGAAATGCGCTCTGGCAGGAGTGACTCGAATTAAAGACCGGAGAAGAATTGCAGCAAGGTTGGCTGATTCCTCTTTCAGGGTGGGGGGCTGGAGTGAGGGTACAGAGGGACGTATTGTATTTCATTTATTTGGCCTGTTCCCCTAAGGTAGAATCATCAGAGCGCGTAAACAATGTTACCGCGGAATCAACCGAGGGCATTCTTTGAGTCTTTATTTTTTTTTATTTTTTATATTTGACATTTGTTTCCTGTTAACTAATTATCTCAATCTTAAGGAAAACACAATAGCCTACTACAATTCGTTATTCTAAGCACTTTAGGTGAATTGCAGCTATCTGGCCCCCCCAAGTGTAACTTCAGGGAAAGTACACCTCAGGAAATAATTTTAGATGAACAACATTATACACTCACTATGAAATATTATTTCTACAAAATTACATGGTTATTAGTATATTATAGGGGTGGTCCAGGACATTGAATAGCTAATGACCTTGCTTCACAACAAGTCAATATTGGAATAATTTCAAATGAACATGGATATATGTTGTCAAAGCAACTTAGATAATTAAATGGATATTTGCTGTTTACTTTCCATTCAGGCTAATGTTGTAATCAACACTATCGGCTCTGTATTTCTACAACATAATGTTTGTATCGTACCTCTTTGAAAACGTGCAATAGCGCTGGTCCCAAGAGGAATATCAAGTTTGAATAAAATCATTGTAATTTCCTCTTTAGTTGTTTCACCATTGTCAATGTCACTGTCCTACAACACCTTCCGTGCTTTTTTAATTAAGTGGAAATAAAAGAAACTAAGGCTGATTGGTAGAACAGAAAGGGGAAAGGAAATTATGTGTTCAGTATAAGGATTTAGAAGTCAATGTAAACATATGAAAATGTAATGGTTGGTATTTTTACATAATGATAACTGTGTTTTTTGTGTGAACAGAATGGCTGCTCAGCGATCCGTTATTTGTTTTACCATCATACCATAAAAATGAGATATCTTGCTTTAAGACTGTTTTTGCTCTCACAACAGTGTCCTAATGTTGCTAATACTTGCTGATATGAAAATGCATCAGTGGGAAAAGGAACGTTCTCAAGAGTTTTTATCAATAAAAAACTAACCAATTCTGTCAAGCCACAAATGTTGTCCTTCAACTCTTAATTAAAAGGAAGGACACACTCATCAGAGTGAATCCATTACCCACCAACAGAACATTGTCTATTCAATAGAACAGTGAGAGGGCAAACATTGCACCCCGATTTCCTCCCACCAACCCAAGTTATGTATGAATATGCACAGTGTGAAAACAATATATCCATTTTAGAATTAGATTTTGACACAGAGATATTCTATAACGCAGAGACATCATAAGTTCATAATGCAGGGACTCACTTTAATTGATTTTTACTCCAGTGGAGCAAATTCCCTGATGACATTTTTAAATAAATCAAACGACTGAAAATCAATTCACAGTGAAGCTGTGTGAGCGGACCTGGGCTCTGGGTTCGTTGTCTGTAATCCGGGGCTGTGTTTTTGCGTGGGGATGCAACGATCTGACACACCGGGTCGGTTTGGCACAGATGCTGACCTTTTGAAATGAATAAGGCAGCTGCAAAATGTGACTATTGCACATGACAACAGTTCCTTCGTTATGCAGTCTGGTGTTTCCACTGGCATTCATTCATGCAGGCCACTCTCTCAAAATGGTGGTTTTGTTTGTTGTGATTGTGGCCCTCAACAATCCCTGACGTTAAGTTTCCTCAGTTGATGAACGTTATGATTGACATAACGAGTGAGTACACTGGCATCAGATGGAGAATCTGAATCAGTGGATTGCGATGAGGTATATCTGAAGTTAAAAGTTGGATTGTTGTTGTCTCTGTGAAACACATCTGTGCCTCAGTAGGATGTGAGTTTAGCTAATATGTGCTGCCTCATTAACAAAAGCCTATTTATGAATAAAGAACAAATTTTTAAAAGCATATCGAGTCAGAAGTACAAAACACAGACTACATCTCAACTACAGTTTATTCAATACCTGTATTATACAGTCTTAACATATTAGAACAAAGATAACATATGTGGCATTATATTTAGCAATATTTTATTGATCAGGGTCCCCATCATGTTCATAAAACAAAGGCTATTCTTCCTGGGGCCCAATCAAACACTCCATCAACAGAAAACATGAATCTTATTCTAACACACCATAACAACGACTCACAATGTACACAACCAGAAAAAACACAATAATAGCTAAACAAACCACAGATCACTCTAATAAACAATATTTCTAAGTATGTGACTAACGTATATTATTATTGAGCAAACCAGCACTGGGAACAATGTAGGCATAATATTTGTCTAAAATATTAGAACAAATATTAACTTTATTGGATTCAATTCAATTGGATTCAATCTATCTATTGTCATTGCACAGAGTACAGGTACACATGCAACGAAATGTGTTCTCTGCATTTAACCCATCCTTAGTTATTAAGGAGCAGTGGGCTGCAGTGATGCGCCCGGGAAGCAACTGGGGGTTCAGTGCCTTACTCAAGGACACTTCGACTTGCAACTAATGGGGAGAGCGGGGATCGAACCTTGCGGTTGCAGGACGGCCCTCTTACCCCACTGAGCTACAGCCACACAACCAGAAAAAAAACACAATAATAGCTAAACAAACAAAACATCACTCTAATAACCAACTAGATTAGAACAAAGATAACATATGTGGCATTATATTTAGCATTACTTTATTGATCAGGGTCCCCATCATGTTCATAAAACAAAGGCTATTCTTCCTGGGGCCCAATCAAACACTCCATCAACAGAAAACATGAATCTTATTCTAACACACCATAATAACGACTCACAATGTACACAACCAGAAAAAACACAATAATAGCTAAACTAATATTTATAAGTATGTGACTAACGTATATTATTCTTGAGTAAACCAGCACTGGGAACAATGTAGGCATAATATATTAGTCTTAAAATATTAGAACATTATAATCTTATTCTAACACACCATAACAACGACTCACAATGTACACAACCAGAAAAAACACAATAATAGCTAAACTAATATTTCTAAGTATGTGACTAACGTATATTATTGTCGGCATAATACTTTACAACAACTTAAGCGGTTTTAAATCTACATTCTGCAATCATAAAACCAGTTTTAATGCTTTTGATGCTTTTGATGGAGACGTGTCAATTTGTTCTTTTCTTCTGAATTACGTGCAAAAACGAAGTCTCAACTCACGCCGGTGCCGGTGGTCGTTGCTGCGTCGCGACGGGACTCGAGCCTTTCGGCTGAAGCCCTCAGACGTCAGCAGCCGCCTTCTGTCTCCTCTCGCGACCCGTCCGCTGCACCCACAATCCCCCGCGCCAGGACAAGATGGACGAAAGCAGCGACCGCCGGAGAACAATGTTTTGGCAATAAACCCCCGAAAAAGCTGCGAATACGGAGCGAACACAGGCACGTTTACGAAAACCAACTGCGGTCATGCGCAGGTGAGTGGGGAACCGTATTCACTTTGCATTCGTGGGGAGAAAAAAAAATGCTTTGTGCTTTTGTCCAGATCCACGTCTGGAGATGCACCGAGACCGAGCATCATTGTTTCTGTTGCACGGGCCGTGATGCGGGCGTTGAGACGGAGCGGCTAGCAGCTAACCGGCTAGCTCGTGGCAGCGCGATTGTTATAAACACAGCTGCTTTAAAGAGAGTGGTTTTATCTCGCCGGGTCACTGGAGGTGAAGTCCACGCGGACCGCAGTTCGGATGCGTGTCGGCTCGCTAGAAGCACCGGCGAGCGCCGTCCGGCTGCAATTACAGCTAAAGTGAGCTAACAATAACTCGAGCGCCAGCGCTGCTCAGCCGGACAGGTTTTCATTTCACGAGCGTCATCAAAGCTTTGCGAATAGGAGAATGGGCAATTTATGGCGTTGACTTGACCCTAAAGCTAACTTTGCTGTTTTTAATTTCACCCTAGCTACAGTTATCCCGTTTATTTATGTGTTATTAAATCATCTGGTGTGCTCGTGCTGTTCTGGTGTTCGGGGAGCTTCAAACTATTTATATACACGTCTTTTAAAACAGCGAATAAATCCGTGAAATCGCGGACGCTGTTTTAGCGTCAGCTAGCTGGGACAGCGCCGCTCGGTAACGACGTCGCGTCGGTCACAACGGGTCAAATTAGACGTTCATTGACTCCATTCGCGGCTAATTTGAGACCGCGCGACGTGTTCGCGTTACTTTATTTGAATGACTGGTTTAGTTTGTCGCGGCGTCTTCACCTCTTGTGTTGATTGAGGACGTAAAGGTGCGTTGATTGTGTCTCATTGTGGCTAACCAGCCGACTAGCTCGCTGTGCTAACTAGCGTGCTAACTAGTATGCATCACAAAAGCTCACGTCGGTGTCACGTCGCCAAATGGTCGGCGGGTCGAGCCTGACCGATGCTCCTCGCTCCAGTCTCCGCTGAAGTCACCCCGACCCCGGCTTCCCGATTCGACGGAAGCGTCTGGCTGTGTTTGACCTACATATTGTTTTGTTTGAGGTGAAATGAAGCGGTTCGTTTGGCGTTATTGGACCCGGTGCCTCTGGCTTCTTCTTGCATGTCGTCGCATCAAAATGCGAAAACAATGAGGATATCTTAATAAAAAACTATGAGCCGCTGCACATATTTGTAGTTTGGTTTCTGTCCAAGACGCATGTGGCGCTAAATGCAACTAGCAGAACAATACGGGATGGATTGAGTATGTGAGAGGCAGTTTCTCTCTCCCCCCATCTTCTGTTTCAATGTCCCAGCGCTGAGGCGCGTTACACTCTTTACATTAACAATCACTTCAATAAACCCTCACACAACATAAACTACCGTTCAAAAGTTTGGGGTCACTTAGAAATGTCTTTATTTTTTCAAAGAAAAGCACTGTTTTTTCAAGAAAGACAACATTAATCAAAAATACCCTCTATACATTGTTAATGTGGTAAATGACTATTCTAGGTGGAAACGTCTGGTTTCAAATGAAATATCTCCAGAGGTGTATAGAGGCCCATTTCCATCAACTATCACTCCAGTGTTCTAATGGTACATTGTGTTTGATCATCGCCTTAGAAGACTAATGTCTGATTAGAAAACCCTTGTGCAATTATGTTAGCACAGCTGAAAACAGTTATGCTGGTGATATAAGCTATACAACTGGCCTTCCTTTGAGCTTGAAGTTTGAAGAACAAAATTAATACTTCAAATATTAATCATTATTTCTAACCTTGTCAATGTCTTGACTGATGAATTTACCTTCCATTAACGATGAGGGAAGATACGATTCATTATGTTGTCTGTCATTAATATAATGAATCTCTTATGTTAATGACAGTACTATGTTTGACCTTTTTTTTGGTGTGCTTTGATATGGAAATGTGGAGTGATTCATTCTCCAAGTATTTGACGTATTGATTTGTAATGGCATTTAATCTTAGGTATAAACTGTGCCAAAAGTCTTTTGTTCATATTGAGAGAAATGGTTTGCCACTAATAGCCTTTATTTAGTTATGTGTACAGTATATTGAGTTGTTTCTCTTCTGAAAATGTCAATATATTTTAACGGATAGGCGTATATGCTCTTCTGTATTTCATAAAGTTGCTCAAAAAATAATAACATTTTCCATTTCCTAAAGCAGTGTTTCCGTTATGTAAGCGAAATAAATCCAATTAAGTAATTAATAGGCAGCAGAGAACATTGCAGTTCCCATGCTGTGAAAGCTGTGTAGCGGTGACTAAATATACCCTCAGTGAAGAGATGAGGAGCGTTGCACACGAGGTGTAGGACGAGTCTGAACTGTAAACTCATTCATGTCTAAAATCATCAATTAACATGACTTTATTTAACTCATTCATGTCTAAAATCATCAATTAACATGACTTTATTTCACTCATGTATGTCTAAAATCATCAATTAACATGACTTTATTTAACTCGTCTAAAATCATCAATTAACATGACTTTATTGAACTCATTCATGTCTAAAATCATCAATTAACATGACTTTATTTAACTCGTTCATGTCTAAAATCATCAATTAACATGACTTTATTTAACTCATTCATGTCTAAAATCATCAATTAACATGACTTTATTTCACTCATGTATGTCTAAAATCATCAATTAACATGACTTTATTTCACTCATGTATGTCTAAAATCATCAATTAACATGACTTTAATTCATTCGTCTAAAATCATCAATTAACATGACTTTATTTCATTCATGTCTAAAATCATCAATTAACATGACTTTATTTAACTCATTCAAGTCTAAAATCACCAATTAACATGACTTTATTTAACTCATTCCTGTCTAAAATCATCAATTAACAGACTTTATTTCATGTCTCTTTCAGGATATTCCTCTCCTGCATTCCTCTTTAGAATTATTGCCCTCCTTCCTCCCTGCACAAAGCAGACCCACCACTATGAGTATTATCCAAGACAAATTAGGCAATGAGTTTTTGCGCAACGGTGGCATGGATCCCAATTTCGCCCCGGGTATGCTCATGTTCAGCCACCTGCCGCCCGTCACCAGCTTCACGCGGCTGGCCTCCCAGTCCGTGATGGGCGAGCTTCCTCAGGAGATGGTCCTGAAGAAAGAGCGGGATTCGCCGCCGGAGCACCACGGCGGCGGCGCCGTGAACGCGGGGGGCTTCCTCCACAGCATGGGCATCAAGCAGGAGCGCCTCAGCGAGCTGGATTACCGCCTGCCGCTCTACGGTGGGAGCGTCGGGTTGAACTGCGCCGGCGCGGGGAAGAGCGGCGCCGACATGCAGGACATGTCTTTCGGGAACCACCACCACCACCAGAACATGCTCCTGCACGACCTCAGCCTCAGCAACGTCCGTTCCCTCGGAGAACAGGTGAGAAGAAATCGTGGGAAAGTTATTTTTTTCAAGCGGCGTATATATTTGATTTATCCGTAGGTGCTTGTTTCCTCTTGTCGTCGTGTTTTTACGTCCTTATTTGCCATTTATAGAAGTTAACTTGTTTGCACTAGTTTAGCAACCCCAGATAGTTTGTTTTTATCTCCGCATTATTTAAATGTTAATTTCATCTGTCTACTGTTGTCTAAACGTATTACCAATAACACCAGGTCACGCCTTAAGCCGCCCTCTTGTATAGCGCTTTATTTACTATAATCTGTATATCCTGTATTTATTATAATACTTTCTGGTTGGATTTCAAACTGCATTTCGTCGCTCTGTATTTGTACATGTGTAATGACAATAAAGTTGAATCTAATCTTTGTCCATAGATGCCCGGAAGACCGGTTAAGGAGCCGAAAGAGCCCTCAGGGAGAAAAGGGAGAAGGAGCAATGGGGACGGGCAAGGAGGCAAAGCACGAAGGAAACGCAACGATGCCGCAAAGGTCATATCCCAGGGCTATTCAACTTAAGTAGCAAGTGGGCCGAATAAGAAAATCACGGGGGGTGTGAGGGCCGCACAGAATATTGATCAAATCATGGCTAAAAATAAAAAACAGTAATGTATATTTCCACAGGTAAACAGTCACACACGAAAATGCGTCGGTATTGTGTGGCAAAAGTGTTGCGATCAAGCATCACGATAAACATGTTTCAAAGTGTAAATATCCGCTCAAGGTAACCAGTTGTTTCAGATCCCTTCAACCAAACTGTTCCCATGAAAACATAAGAAATGTGACTTAATGGATCAATATATAAATTTATTGGGCTGAAACTAATATCTGGTGGCGCAGCGCACAGACTGCATGTCTTTGAGTGCAGACTCCTTTTGCGTCAAAGAGATCGAAACCAGGTCGGGCGATCTTTTTATTTTTATTTTTTCGAAAATGTATTTCTTCATACGTGGCTGTGATGCACTGCTCACTTATACAATCGTAATCGCCGAAATGTATATGAACGGTGGCTTGAAGATCTCCAGCAATATGTTTGTGAATGTGTGACAAATCTGGTGCGCGAGACAGAGCCCCGCTGCAGATGTGAAGAGAACACAACGCACGCGCAGGGAAACCAGTAGGTTTGAAAACCAGTAGGGGTGTAACAACGGCAACCAACACGGGTGCGTAACATAAAGATGTCACCATACAGGTTTGGTTGAGGCAACAGTGAAACTCAATGTATAAAAGAGGCGTGTCCGTCAGTTGTATTTTTTCTTACCAAGTGATACTGATTTGCAGGCAGTCTTGCGGGCCGCTAGTTAAACTCAAACGGGCCGCATCCGGCCCGCGGGCCGCTAGTTGAATAGGCCTGTCATATCGGTTTGACTAATTTCCTTCACCGCACCAGAAAATATGTTTTCTTTGGACGAAAGATTTCTATCTTCTATCCCATTTGACTTTTTCACACATCTGCGCTCACATGACGTAAAAATAATAATAATAATTCAGATTTCTATAGCGCTTTTCTAAGTACCCAAAGACGCTTCACAGGGGACAAGAGACAAACGGAACAAAACGAAAAGAAAGCAGACAAAACAAACAAACGGGACGTACGGTAACAAAAAGAAAGGAACGAAAGCTGGAGAAGCTGTGGGTCGTATCGGGGGGGGGGGGGGGGGTTAGCAGGTGAAAGCGAGTTGGAGGAGGTGTGTTTTGAGGGCTTAAATAACGGTAGTGGGAGCCTGACGGATGTGGATGGGGAGAGCGTTCCAGAGGGGGGGGGGCAGCTGCTGAGAAGGCCCGGTCACCCCTGATGTGTAATACTCAACAGTATCTTACTCCTCTTGTTCCTCCCTTCCAGGCCATGATGCTGGATGCAGACGGAGCCTGCATGTCCCCCAACTCCAAACCACATATCTGTGAGCACTGTAACGCCGCCTTCCGCAGCTCCTACCACTTGCGCAGACATGTTCTCATACACACAGGTGAGAGGCTTTCGCTGCTCGTCAACGCTCGACTTTTACCCTAGGCTGGCTTTTTTTTCTTTTTTTTTCGAACTAATACATTTTAAAGTTTCTAAGTTAACATTCTAACCAGCTACTTTCACTTCCTTTACCAAATGCACCACGATGACGATAAAAGGGATTTTAAATGCCAACGGGAGGTGTTGGGATACGCTACAGAAGGCGGTGTCTGTTCTCTCTTCCTGTAATGCAGCTGGAAAATCTATATTTTAATGAAAATATGCTCTAGAATCATTTGCATGGAAGCTGGTATGATATGATCCTCGTACTCGGTTCTCCTTCCCCACAAGGACCCGGCGTCTGATTTGAAACCAGACAATCGCTGACGCCGTGGATGACTCGGCGATGACTCACGTATTTCTGTCTGTCTTAGTCATTCTTCTTGCTGGGAATTCTTCACTTTGCTGTCTGAACTTGAACTCCTACATCATTTAAAAGACTCAAACTCTTTTCACCACAATTTGAAACTATTACCCGTATATCTTATTTCTTTCGGTGTAACTTTATCCTACAAAGGTCACAAAAATAACAATTTAGACATCGGAAATACGGCGTTCCCATTTAAATAAAACATCCGTAAAGCTTCTTGCTGTGGTGACTACACAACGTGTGTCTACTTATTAGTAGTGTTCGTATTATTAGTGCTGGACTGCTCCTCATGCGAGTCTCAAGCATCTTATTTTGATGTGTGTTCGTGTGCCAGGTGTTTGATTAAATGCCCACAGGTCCATGTGTCACGGCGGCCGTACGGTAAACACGGTTATGTGACAGACTGGGAGTTAATTAATGTGGTGAGCGGATTGTTGTACTCTTGATCGCACAGGTGAGAGGCCTTTCCGGTGCAGTCAGTGTAACATGAGCTTCATCCAGAAATATCTGCTCCAGCGGCACGAGAAGATCCACAGCGGTGAGTTTCAGCCCCTCTGCGTGGGTCGGAGTGAACGCTGATACAAACTGCTTTTGTGACTCGTGGTCTCCTCCGTCTTTTGCAGGAGAGAAGCCTTTCAGCTGTGACCAGTGCAACATGCGCTTTATCCAGAAGTACCATATGGAGCGACACAAGAGGACTCACAGTGGCGAGAAGCCATATCGCTGCGATACTTGCCAACAAGTAGGTTCTATGTAATCCATAGCGGAGCACTGTTTGGTCTTCTTAATATATATTTTGCTAGTTGACTCTGTTCACTTTGAATAACTTTTAAACACCCCGTTTAGAATAATGTGTGAGTAACATGCATTATCAATATGTGGGCACGTCCCACACAAAGCCCCGACTCAATGAGATTAGTCGTATCAAAATGGTAACTCTACAGAAGAAAGATTTATTTTCTTCTGTAGAGGTACCATATCAATATATATTTATATACATTTATATTTATTTATATAAATATATTTATATATATATTCAAGCTGGATTTTTGTCTTTTTTTAACTGCTTCTGTCCATCCAGGAACAACGAAGCTTATATTTCTCCCCTTTCCTTGTTTTTTGTCATAGTTTTTCTCAAGAACAGACCGGTTACTGAAGCACAAACGGACTTGTGGAGAAGCCATAAAGAAGGGCACGGACCCAAACATGCTGGAGCTCAGCGAAGCAGAGCTAGGCCAGGGCAGCTATGCACTCACTCAGGGAAACTCTGCCACCTCCGGGCGGAAGAGGGCCAAGTCCAAAAACGGCGAGGGCAAGAGGAAGAAGAATGCGTCGGCGGCCTCGTCCTCCGGGGGCCTGCAGGACTTCGGCATGGAGCACCCTTCGGGCTCCGGCCCCGCCATGCAGGGACGCTCTCCGAAGCTGGTCTTTAAGAAAGCCGGCCGCAAGGCCCTGGACAAGGGCCTGCTCTCCCTGGGAGACGGCGCCGACGGACAGAAACCGCCGTGCCAGAAGCCCGGCGCCATGGACCACGGGGGGGCGTCGGCCCTCGACAACATGGTTCTCCTCCAGGGGGGCGGGGCGAACAAGCAGGAGCCGACCACCAGCAGCAACTACGACGACGCCATGCAGTTTGTGAAAAAGCGGCGCTACCTCCACGCGGTCAGCAACGACTACGGCGCCGGCTCGCTGCTCATGGCGCCCCAGGGCGGCGGCGGCGTCGTCATCCAGGGCTCCCTGGGGCCGGAGCCCACGCTGGCCATGCTGGACTCCTCGCCGCTGGAGCTCAAGCACGACAAGTCGGGCATTCCGGACGAAGTGCTGCAGAGCCTGCTGGAGCACTACAGCCACAAGCCGGAGGGGACGCACCACCACGACGTGACCTTCGACCTGTCGGACCACCCCCACCACGTCGACCTCCAGCCCGCCGCCCCCGTCACCCCCGAGCTGGAGGACGACTCCCCCGGCGACAAGACGGCCGTGATGAGCGAGTACTCCAAGTTCCTCCTGCAGGCCCTGGAGCGCACCAGCCACAGCGGGCCCTTCCCCATCCTCGGCCCCCCGGGGCCCCTGTTCTCCGACAAACACGCGTACGCCTCGTCCCCGCTGGACTGCGTGTACCCGCCCGCCGTCTCCTCCCCGCTGCCCGTCGCCGCCCCTTCGTCCTCCTCCTCGTCCTCCTCCAAGTCCCACTACGGCATGCTGGTGGGCTCCCCCTCCCAGGCGGGCTACCACCTGGGCCTGGAGCCCGCCGGCCGCCAGCAGCTGACGCCGTCTCAGGAGCTGACGGAGCAGCTGGAGAAGCAGCACCCCCCCGGCACTTTCAGCCTGCCCCCCCAGGACCTGACCGCCGCCGCCGCGGCCGAGGGCTCCAAGGGGCAGCAGGTCAAGGCGGGGGGGGGGGCCGCGCCCGCCAACGGCTCCGGTTACCCCGACCTGTCCCCGCTCAACCCCCCGAAGGAAACCACGTACCAGATCGAGAACTTCGCCCAGGCCTTCGGCTCCCAGTTCAAGTCCGGGCGGGTGACCCCTCTGGGCTACGGCAGCGACCCCGGGGGAGAGGTGGACCATCGAATACGGACTCCGGTGTCAGAATTCTCAGGGTATACCAGTTTGTTAGCCGACGTCGGCGAGCCAGTGAGTACAGGATCAAAAACCCAGACAAGCCAAAGTTTCAGATAAGGGTCGAACGAGGTGAATCCAGTCGGGGGCGGTTCTGTTGCTGTCCACACGGTCCCATCCGAATTTTGTTCTTGTAGCAAGGTTTGTTTTTTAAACACTGCCATTAAATGTTGATACAAAAATGACCAGGGAGGGTCTTTCATGGCCTCAAATGCAATTTTTTTTAATATTCTCAATTTTATTATGTATTTTTTTTTTAAGAGTAGTGATTTTGATATGAACGTACCGTAGATTTAAATGTAATTTAAAACATTTAGAGGGTAGCTATAAACTTGCTTGACTTTTTCTTGTGTGTTTTTTTCTGAACATTGTGTTTTATCAATCATCAAACCATTGTGAAGTAATAATGTTGGTCATTTCAATAATACCATTTGGTGGCAGGGAAAGGCCCAGAATTCAAATTGCAAAAAAAAAAAAAGTATATATTGTCTGTTACAAGAAGCATAAACTCAGGAAAATAGGCAAAATTGTGTAATAAGACTTTGTATTATGAGATGCAATTAGCACAGTTTTTACAGGTGTACTTTTGAGACTACAAAGCTTTGATTTTGTTTGTGTATTTTATTTTTATTTTACTCGTCACGACGACAAATCCCAATGGCCGTGTTTGGTTTCCACTGCATGGAGCGTTGTTTAGATTACGGTACTGTCGCATCGCCGTGGAGACGAGGATGTCGGAGCGCAACCGACCGTCAGCTGACAGTCTGACGAACCGAGCGCTCCTCTTGTCGAGCGGCCTCGTCGATATTCAACTTCGTGCCGTTAACGTCCATCCCGGATCGTTTTTTAATCACGATGTTGCTGGAGTGATTTCTTTTTTAATTGAAAACATTTCTTTAAACAAGTCACCACTTTTCTACTCCATCCCTTTTTTTTTTTTTTTTTTTTTTTTTTTGGTCAATGGAATCAAACAAGCACTTTTAAAAAAACAAATCATCATTGGAAGCAAAAACAACCCATACAATTCATATGTGATACGTGATTATTATGCGAATGATTAATATTATTTTAAGAGGAGAAAACTGTGAACTGGGCTTGGGGGGGGGTGGGGGGGCTGGGTTATTGTTTGTTAGGGGTTGACTAGGCATGACCACGGGCATCTAAATGTATTTTGTTGCTTTTGCTCAAGGGCAGAAGGCGGGGGGGGGGGGGGGATTGTTTTTCTTACGGTTTGTCGGGTGATGTTGTAAAAAGATGATTTGCCATAATTTTGTGATACAATATTTTGATAGCACCTCTTTGTATTTAAGTGTTTTTGAGACACGGGCTGACATGCTTGGAACCCTTATATCTTTGAACCCCTGGGTATGTTGGACGCACACCCAACCCCCCCCCCCCCCTTTTCTTTATTTATTCTCCACGAGCCACATCAGAACTCGGTAGCAGATATTTTTGGCAAGTGATCACCGGACTTGTTCCCCTACTCCCTCCTACTTTTTTTAAAGGATTTTCTTTAACCTCACTGGAGTAGTAACCGCTTCAATAATACCGTTAAGAAACAGGAAAAGTTAAGTTATACCCCCCCCCCCCACCTCCCCTCGGCCCACATTGCAGCCCTGCACTCGCAAGAATAAACAATGGCCTTCTTTGTCTTCCGTGGCTGAAGCCATTCTATCCCGGCAGCCAGGGTTGATATTTAATTTAGTTGATTTCCTGTGGGCCCCCCTCCCCTCTCTCCCCTCCCCCCTCCCTCCCTCCCTCCCTTTCCTACGTCTGTGAGCTCCACAGCCAAGAGACTTTGAAGCTGCTCAGATCCCAGGGAACAAAGACTGACCAGCCACCTCACTCCACACACTCTGCTTTTTAATGGAGAGAACGAGTGGGTGAGAGCTGGAGAGAGAAAAAAGACAATAAGATTGACCTAAATATACCTCATATCACTAAAGCGTAAAAAGCAGGGACACACGTTTCATGTATGTAGTGGAAATATTTGTAGTATAGGTTGGACATATTGTATAATCATGTAACACTGCCTGTGCTTACAATTATAGAGCGAATGACTTGTCAAAAATGCAAATGTGTTTTTTATTTTTTATTTTCTGTTCAACATCCACGCCAAGCAGTGTTGCGTTCTAGATGCCTCATAGAACATTCATTTTTCTCAATTATATCCCTTATTTTTGTTACTTGCCATAATGTGTTTTGATATGAACTCTAGAAGGATATTGTTTACAAAATGTACAAAAACACTAAAAATGTGTGTTCTCAATTTCTTTTTGAGTTTTTCTCCAGTATGCATGATAAAGACAGTTTTGTACGGCTTTTTCTGACTCACCTCAATACCAAATTTTGTAGCAGAGGCCTCCCCATCCCTTTGTCTTCTTTGTTCTAGACCCCTCGTGATATGATTTCCCAGGCTGTACCTGTTATTGAGATGATGAACGGATTAGAGAAGCCAATAAAAACCTTTTGTTAAAAAAAAAAGTACACTGTGTTTGTCTCTCAACTGATTGTTCAACCATCCAAGATGCAGCACAATGAGAAAAAAAACGGTTAATATAATTGTTTATGTAATTTAAAAGGGGATTGCACATTATCCAACACTAAAATATTATATAAAGTATTGTTTTTTGCAATTACGCAATAATAGTAAACATGATACCCCAAAGTAATTGTTTCTAAGCGTTGGTGTCCTGGTAAAGGCAGCATATGATACAGAAAGCCATCTGTAAATTAGATTATCATATGAAGAGAATAAGGAATTACAAAACACAAACTAAAAGGATGATTTATCGATAAAGTAAGGCGATAGATTTGTCATAAGATAGATAGATATATACTTTATTAATCCCCAAGGGGAAATTTGTCATCACAGTAGCAGCACCAATAAACTAAACACACGAGAATAAAATATAAAAAACAGGGATGAAAGATATAGATGTATACAAGTAAAATATAAAATACAAAATGAAGTATATATATATATATATATATATATACACACACACAAACAAATATAATACAATGACTGCAAAGTATACAAAGTAAAATATAAAATATATATATGTATATATATATACAACATATGCATACACAATACAATACTAATGACCAGTGTAAAATTAAATTAAATATTAAATATAGACAGAGTGTGCAACAAGATAATTAAAACAATTCTGTACATTGCATTCGTAAAAAAAACATTATTTTCTATAAGTGGTGCTTCAGGGAACAAAAGGATTCGGTCTCTAAACGTTTATTTGTTTTTAGCATTAGAGGCTCACATGAAGCCGGTGAATCGTCTTGTTGGGACGCGGGGGCCTGCAGCCAGAGGATGGAGCTGTGCTCCACCAGTTATGATCTGTTATGATCTTCACTCATAAAGTAGAGTTCTGATGGCCTTTGGCTCTTTGTCTTGTGTTGACTAAAGATCAGCAGCTTCAGCCCTCTGTCTTTGTTTGACAGGTTTCAATCGCCTCAAATTAGAAGTAAGTTAACCCTCCTGTGACCTTCAAATAATATTTATATACTGAAATAATATCGGCATTATAATTATGATAACTATGATGATTTTTGTAGTTGCCTAATAGCGTAGTGCGTTATGGGAGCGGCGGCGCTGAATCGGTGTGAACAAATATTCCCCTCCTTCTGCCCGTGTTTACTTTGGGTTTTCTCTCCTTGTAAAAGCCTTGGAGTCAAGGGTCTTCAGGGGAATGACTGGCACTGCCACTCCTCCAGTCTTAGTCCTCCCTCCTTCCTCCTCCCTCCTGCCTCCTCCCTCCTCCCTCCTGTCTCCTCCCTCCTCCCTCCTGGCCTCATGAACATCATGTTGAAATTGTAATCACCACCGTCATTGCCGGGAACAGCAGGTTGGGTGGGGTCGAGAGTGGCAATAACACTTTGGACCCACAGTTTCTGAGAGGACACCGAGGCCGTTATTACGCTTTGATTGCACCTGTTGACTCAAGACAACATATTCATAAACTCGTCGGTGAGAAATTCAGCTGCATGTACCTTAATATCCAGGATTTCAGCCTTTATCTACTCTGAAACAACAACAAAAATTAAATAAAGTGATACTAAGATGAACCAAAGTTACAAAATATAAAAAAAATCTCTTCTGAATAAATTGACGATTCATAAAGGAGTGTGAGGACAATGTTGATTGTTTTTGGATGAAAAGTAAGGAATATCATTTGAAATGATAAAATCTAATATTCCATCACGGCCTTGATTATTTAACCCTCCTGTTGCCTTAGGGTCAATTTGACCCGATTCAATATTTAACCCTCCTGCCGCCTTAGGGTCAATTTGACCCGCTTCAATGTTTAACCCTCCTGTTACCTTTATATTTCCTAACATATTTTACCCTTTGGGTTCAATTTGACGCCAGCAATTAAAACCTCCAGAAAATTATTAGAATTAATATTGTTTTCCAAGTTTAAGTGTGAGGCACTTTATGTTTGTTTGTTGACTACCGAAAGAACACCGACATTAAACATTGAATTAACCCTAAGGCGGCAGGAGGGTTAAATATTGATTCGGGTCAAATTGACCCTAAGGCAACACAAGGGTTAAATTATGGATTTACATATTTAACTATATGATTTGATTCTATTTACATCATGTAATTCAATAATTTGACAAACAGAGAAAAAATAACTACTGTGTGTGTTTTAAGCAAAAAGTAAAAAGAGGTTCCAATATAGACATTTTTCAAAAGATTCTAAAATTCTTATTATTATTTAAAAAATGACTGTTAATTTCGATTCATGTGGAAGCCCCACATTGTGTAAACAGGTGTGTTTCTGTTTGTAAAACAAACCTGTTTTTATCTTGAGGCAATGTTATCCCTTTTTCCACTGACGCGTGATCGCACGGCTCATATACCTGATGACGCTGAAGTGGAACAAGACTTTAGTCCTCGGTTAATTCAGATTCATATCTGGGATCAAAGTCAACTTGGAGATAATAATCTGGTGGTGATGGAATAGCTCACTTCTCATTCAACCTCAAAATAATTGATTTTACATGACGTCCTTCTTGCCATCTTAAGGGGAAGGTGTAAAGCACACTTTGATGTCCCGTCAACCTTATTTTTTTGGCTGTTAAACTGTTTAACACCAAGATCTCACATCCTATGATGTCATCGCATCAAAGGTCACCTTATCCCTTGACCCACCCAGTTTTATTGGCCGCCTAGTTTCTGATAAGACAGCTCTAAGGGAGTTGAACCATTTTCTGTCATAAATTCATAAAATGACACGGCGAGGAATGTAATCTTTGTCCCTCTCATTCAATACGCCCTCCATAAGTAACGTATGATGTTTAAGGACGAGATGTACGAAGAAATGTGCTAAATGCTCGAGAAAGAAGCGCAAAATATCCTTTGTATTTGAGCAAGTGAACATTTTAGTTTGTTGTTCTTTTTGTACAAATCCTCCAGGTCAGTTGCACATGCTTTCAGCTATGGAGATAAATTCAGCCAGGAAATCATGCGATTCAAGAAGATTTTGACCTTTTTCATGACCTTGACCTTTGACCCGATCGATCCCAAAATCTAATCAAATGGTCCCCGGATAATAACCAATCATCCCACCAAATTGCTCTTGGTATAAGTTGATCCAGGCACATTTCAAATGCAGAACATGAGTTACCGATTCATATATTAATATCATTCACTCCTTACTGAAGATCCCGGAAATAATAATGAAGACCGACTACGCAAACACAAAATCACTACTCAGTATTTAATTTTCATGTGTTGACCCTTTTGGTGATCTCCATGTGCAGAGGTCCTCAAACTAAGGCCCGCGGGCCGGATATGGCCCCCTGAACAATACCAGAGACGCATTCAGATTTTTTCTTCAGTCTGGCCACGCAGATCCTAGACTAGCCGCTGTCAAATAGAACGGAATAAGATCCCGGAAAGGGTTATTAATATTTGGTTATGTGGCTTTCTGGAAAACAATACATGTTTACATTTAGGCACCCCTGTGATCGTCTCACTTTTTCTGTTACAAACTGACCCCCACCAGAGAAGGGACAAGTTATGTGGCCCTCACAGGAACAAGTTTGGTGACCCCTGCCCATGAGCGACAGCTGACCCTGATGAAGGAGGAACGTCTTTTCTTTGATATCATTCGTATTTACGCACCATTAAAACACTATTGATTTGAATATCTCTTGAAGCACCACATATGCAACACAAATATGAACACAGTGTTGTTAACTGTGATCCAACGATCGCAGCGAGCAGCACAAGCTCCAAAAGATGCTACATGTAGCAAGAAAGGTGCAAAGTCTGCAACACCGACAGCCGTCAGTGTTTTGTTTTGTTGGTGAGGCCTCGCAGCTGTTCAGCCAGCAGCTTGTGGAGCAACGAGCGCACTGGTAGAAAACACATTATTGTTGAAGAACTGAAAGCTTTAATCATAATCCAAAACCGCAAGGGCTATTATTATTTTTATTTAAAGTTGTTGTTGTGTGTTATTTTATCATCTTCTCTGGTGTCATTTTAAGTGGTTGCTAAAAAAATGTCATGCCAGCACTTTTTTGGACATTAACAGAAACAACCAAACAGACGGAGATCGATATGAAGATTAATAAACAAATGCATAAATGGCTCGTTTTTGTTTTTTTCTGGGAGTAAATGCACTTTGGCCCAGAGCGCCGCCCTCGGAGGAGCGGCTAATGATTAAAACTTCCAGTTTATGACACCTGAGTCTTCAAGCCTCGTCTCCTCAGCCCTCTCTGGCTTGCTTGCGGTGAAGGTTTTTACAGGAAGTTATTTTGCGATGGCTCAAGAAACCAAACTGCTCTTGGTCCTTTGGCTAGCTGTGGCCTGTTCTGGTAAGTCAAATTTATTTTAAATCCTAAACATAAAAAAAAAATCTTTGTCAGTCGTTAGTCTCTGAAAAGTGTCTGTTTGAGCTTTTATTTAATAGAAGTAGATATAAAAAGAGATTCATTGTATTGAGGGAGAGGAACCACAAGTCCTTCAGCTGCTGTCAGGCTGCACAGCACTGCAGCAGATCAATGGAGATCCTGGAAAACTCAGCACGTTACTTTATTTCCCCCTGTATACAGGACTGTCTCAGAAAATTAGAATATTGTGATGAAGTTCTTTATTTTCTGTAATGCAATTTTAAAAACAAAAATGTCATGCATTCTGGATTCATTACAAATCAACTGAAATATTGCAAGCCTTTTATTCTGATTTATTGCTGATTATGGCTTACAGCTTAAGAAAACTCAAATATCCTATCTCTAAATATTAGAATATCATGAAAAAGTATACTAGTAGGGTATTAAACAAATCACTTGAATTGTCTAATTAACTCGAAACACCTGCAAGGGTTTCCTGAGCCTTGACAAACACTCAGCTGTTATAAATCTTTTTTTTACTTGGTCTGAGGAAATATTAAAATTTTATGAGATAGGATTTTAGAGTTTTCTTAAGCTGTAAGCCATAATCAGCAATATTAAAAGAATAAAAGGCTTGCAATATTTCAGTTGATTTGTAATGAATCCAGAATGCATGACATTTTTGTTTTTTTAATTGCATTACAGAAAATAAAGAACTTTATCACAATATTCTAATTTTCTGAGACAGTCCTGTATTTAGTATTTAGTATTTTGTTTTTTTAGTATTATTTTGTGTTTTATATTTATTTTCATTGATGCTCTGATGTGCACCGTTGCTTTGATTTTTGAAATTTCCCCAGTGGGACAAATAAAGGAACATCATATCATATCATATCATATCATTGTATGGTTTATTAAATCTTAATCCAATGATACTCATGCGAGTGAAAAATGGAAAGTGATAATGCAGACTAAGATCTGAACATTGTTCCTCATACCAGTGTACCTATTCGCTCAATAACCTAATATAATAATAATAATGTCTTTTATCTCAGTTTTGTTTCAAATAATAAATCCAGACATCCAGCTCCTCAGGAACCACTAGTTAAAATGAAGTGCACATAAAATGTTAATATTTAAGTATTGTGTTGATGCATATAATCTGACTGTACTTTATAACTGTGTTATTACCTTCCCATCCTTTAGCAGTCTATTCCAATAAGGAAGTCCCTCTGATCCCATAAAACCCTCAGGTCTACTTCATGCTCCATATGACTCAGTGCGTTTACATGATGGTATAATTTGAATCTTGCTTTAGTCGGACTATGCTATCTTTTGGGGGATCTGCTATTATCCCAATATACATGGCAGTGAGTAATTTGAATCATTGGCCGAAAGCATGTCATATCCGATACGATAGGTGGTGCTGTTTTCATTACAACTTGTGGTGATACAGCCGTTTCCGCTTGACCTCTTCACCACCACCAACAACAACCAACAACAACAACATCAACATTTCGAGAAAGAACCATGAACTTTAGTATGTTCAACTCCTTCAATACATGAAGCATAAATTCTGTCTGCTCTTTGGTCCAGCAATGTGTGGTGGCTCTTGTGTTCTCCATCGCGTTGTTTGTTTGTTTTCTGCCGGCCAGGCTCCCGGCAGTGACAACTTATCGTCTCTTTCGACTTCCGGGTCACGACATGGGAGGGAGGGGGGAGGAGGGCGGCGGGATCTCAAGCATGCGCAAAGACGCAAAGTCCAGTTCCTAATCCAATTCACCGTTACATGCCGCGATAGTCGAATTATCAACCGGATCGAGTTATCCAGGGGTGTTAATCGGATCGTAGTCGGACCGCACATAGTCGAACAAAGGTGTTTACATGAAACGGATAATTCGATTTCAGTCCGACTAAGCCAGTTATTCGAATGCATGTAAACACGGTCAGTTAGTGAAGCCTAACTGAGTTATGAGGCAGACATATGAACAGTTATTTTTAATTTTTGGGATTAATATGAAAGGAGTAAATTGGTGTAAAAGAGTAGTGCCTACATAAAAAGGAAAAACGCGTTTTGCATTTTAATTCATGTCTTTGTTTGATATGTTTTTATAAGACATTTCCTTACATTCTCAATGTAAATGTGACATACTGCTCAGAAATCCTTCACCTTAGTTTGGATTTTTTGGGGGAGTTGGGACACACTAATAAACGTCTTCTAAACGTATCAATCAACTGAAACCTTTGTATCCGACAGCCCTAATTCCTTCTAAATTCTTAGGATATTGGATAAATCACTGTCTCAACATCAATGAATGCAACATTTGGCTGTGGCACCAGATAATATTGAAACCACTAACCCAATGATCCAGTTATATTCACTATAATAACAATGAAACACACCGCTCAGTCTATCTCATAGTGACCCGCTGGATCTTAAAGCTGTAATTATCTTTGCTGTGATTGATTCTTTTTAGCTTCAGGTAAAGAAACGGCAATATACGTAAACCTAGTGCCTAGACTAGATCAAATAAATGTGCCGATTCAGCAGTTGCATGACATGAGCATTGCATGTTTTCTTAGGAATACATCACACTTGTTTTCATGTAGCTTTGGATACAAATGAAGTTGTACACAAATATATATATATATATATATATATATATATATATTTAAACTGACTGTCTTGGGCTTTGTGTTTACACAGTGTTTGGGGGTGGCACGTCCCTCGGAGGGCGAAGGCATGATCCCATCTGCTCTGCATCTGATTGGCTTACCCTGATATTCTTATTTGAACTATAACCGATCCTCATGCCTAAATTAACATATTAACCAAAACCACAAAGACGATGGGTATAAGCCAGTCAGAGTGGGGCGGGTCATGACTTCGACATCCCAGGAAGTAAGACGTGGTCGACATAATTCATGCTGCTGTATCATAAAGATGTGTATCTTTCTATTTCTGCATATTATTTCAGGATGGCTGGCATTAGCTGTTGCTAACAATTTGCTGTTTTAACCCCAACAGGCGGAACTCCAAGTGTAACAACTCCAACACCAGTTGTTAGTACTCCAAGCGTAACAACTCCAACACCAGTTGTTAGTACTCCAAGCGTAACAACTCCAACACCAGTTGTTAGTACTCCAAGCGTAACAACTCCAACACCAGTTGTTAGTACTCCAAGCGTAACAACTCCAACACCAGTTGTTAGTACTCCAAGCGTAACAACTCCAACACCAGTTGTTAGTACTCCAAGCGTAACAACTCCAACACCAGTTGTTAGTACTCCAAGCGTAACAACTCCAACACCAGTTGTTAGTACTCCAAGCGTAACAACTCCAACACCAGTTGTTAGTACTCCAAGCGTAACAACTCCAACACCAGGTGTTAGTACTCCAAGCGTAACAACTCCAACACCAGGTGTTAGTACTCCAAGCGTAACAACTCCAACACCAGGTGTTAGTACTCCAAGCGTAACAACTCCAACACCAGTTGTTAGTACTCCAAGCGTAACAACTCCAACACCAGTTGTTAGTACTCCAAGCGTAACAACTCCAACACCAGGTGTTAGTACTCCAAGCGTAACAACTCCAACACCAGTTGTTAGTACTCCAAGCGTAACAACTCCAACACCAGTTGTTAGTACTCCAAGCGTAACAACTCCAACACCAGTTGTTAGTACTCCAAGCGTAGCAACTCCGGATAGTCCTTCTACAACAACACCAGTTCCTACAACCACAAAGATTCCAGGTAATTCCATCTGTTATTTCTTCTGTTTCCATTGTGTCGTTGTTTTAGACACTGTGCCATGCTGTAAATACTAATACTAATTGTTGTTGTGTGCGTATTGTGTTTTTAAAAAAAAATTTGACTTTAAAGGGCCTTGTGATGGAAACCCATGCAAAGATGGGAGCACCTGTGAGCCTCGTTTCAATGAAACCCATGTGTGCTTGTGTTTTGCTGGTGACTATAATTATACGGACAACATATGTGTAACTGGTGAGTATTTGTTTGCGTACCGCCATGAGATTCTTACTCCATGAGAAAGGGATTTACGAAATGATCGTACTCAATTGTCGGCCTGTGTGCGTCTGTGGGATTTAGAAGAAGCATGTTACACAAGTTACTGTAATCAAGTATCTGTAATTTTCTCAGATTCATGAAGTGTATATTCCAGCACCTCTTAATTAAGGTGCTAGAGTCTGTTTATTTAATCAGCAAAGTAAATGATAAAAACCTGCTAGTTGGGACTATATCGTAGACAGAACCATGGACATCCTTACGTCAAGAGATGATGTCATACATGGCTTCAGTCTAAGTGTAGCCTTTATTCATTGGACAGATATGGGAGTGGGTCTGTCTAAAGTACTTAGCAGCAAGAAAGTGAATTTCCTAAATTGTTGAACTACTCTTTTCAATGAAAGGTTTGGACAGAAGTGTATCTACAACTTCTCTAACATGATGTTGTCCTTTTAAAGCCAAAATCTTCCCTGGAAAACTCATCCTGAATGACATAGAATACGATGACAAAATGTCGGTGACTACATCACCAGAATTTCTATCTACTTCGTTAATAATTACTGAAAAGGTAAGCAATAAGTTATCTCCTCTTTTTATATGGCTGTTATTATTAATACTATACTGTAAGGCTTTTTCAACCCATTGCGTCTATGTTTTTTATATTCATCATCTTCATTATTAATAGTGATACATATATTTAATAATAATATATTTTATTTGTGAAGTAAAAGGTATTCACAGGAGTGAGGGAGAATATCTAAGGGGTTCACGGAGAGAGTACCAGGTGGAGGAGGCAGCAATGAACCCCGAGTCCCACTGGGATTTATGCACAATGATCTTTAAACCTACAGTAAACTTTAACTAAAGTCTATATGCCAGTCGTATCATAATTATAATCCTTAATTTTCTGCCTTGAAACACTTTTGATATTTTTCATGCAAAAATACCCTAAAAAACTGTCTGTAGAGTTCACTGACAACAGTAGTTCATTTAACTCGCCTGTGTTACAGTATAATATTAGAATATTAAACCTGATTTGTGTGGTAATACACTATAATGGCTATATGTCACTAACAATGACATATAAAAACTCAAACGAGACACAAAGCAAGAAATACATACAGACATTGTTCAAAACATTCACATTTACAGTATTTTTCTTGGAATAGTTGCAAAGAAAATGTGTAGCCATATCAAAAACTGTTATTATAGCCATCAAATGCAGGAATGAATGTATTTAAAGGAGCTGTGCATTCCCGATCAGATGATGTCATCATCTAAATTTGATTTTCTTCTCCTCCTAAAACACAGCTCGATAAGGTTTTCTTGAGCTCTGGTGGTATCTCTCGAGTGGTGAAACTCAGTGAGCCGTAAGTCACAATGTTTTTTTAAATCATTTGTCTGTCAATATCGAACCTGCAGCACACTGACAGCATATTGCACTTTATAATTGCAGAACATAATCATGATCAAGTGTGATTTTTGTCTACAGGGTCTCTACGTACAGGAAAGTGTCAACAAAAGGGGTCAATGCAACTGTAGATCTCATCTTCAAAGATAATGATGAAATCGATACAGAAGCAGTTAAAGAAATATTCAAAAATTACACGTGTGATACGTGTTCTCTGGCAAATACAACCTATGCTCGTAAGTTTATCTTCCAAGTATATCTGTCAGTTCTTTATCTCGTTTGAAGGATGACTTTTATCGAGATAACACTCAAACAAGACGTCGATTTAAAGTACATGTCACTGTTAGGGCTTTGAAATGCAGCACAGCCATTCAGCACAATACATTTCATTCATTATCATTATTGTTATTATTATAGTTGCTCTTATATTATGTCATTTGTTTAGTTTTGTTGTTGTGGAGTTTACTTTTTTATTTCCTTCAGCAGTTTCTTACTGCTTAAAACGTAAATCCTCCTATTGTTGTGACATCGGGGCCCATCGCCCTTTCACATAATGCAGGTTATTGGTTGAGATGACCAAAGGGTCAAACTTCAAAAACAATCTGATTACACATGCATTTCAAGGCCTTCCATCATTGTACATAAAGAGTATCATAACAGAGCCAATAAGGTCTGCCATTTCTCAACTCCTACCTTCATATCAGTTCAAATAATGTGGATATTTTTCTATTTTGTACCTCTGTAAGACTTGTTTGAGTTAGGTGTACTGACTGTCTTCTTTCCCCCTTATTCTTAAGCCGGGAATCCGTGTGATCCCAATCCCTGTGATAATACTTCTTCAATTTGCAACCCGGAAGAAGGAAAACCGTATAATTGTACCTGTTTGCCGAATTACGTCGAGACAAGCTACAGTGACAGAAGCTGCGTTGGTGAGTGCGTTTGATTTGTGTGAAAGAGGTACACTTCGGTCTAATAACCTTTGTTTATCTAAAGCGCAAACTTTCTCGACTTTTTCTACTTTTGCAGCTTGTCCGATCGGAGAGATAAGACCTGAAGGCACCGAAAAATGTCAGGCGTGAGTGTTTAAATGTCATATCATGTTCTGAAAAATATAAAAATGAGTGTTTATATAATCATCCGTCGAATTATATTTTGACAACACAAATCGTAGCGAGGAGGGAAAAGATGAGCGGCACTGCATATAGGATCTGTGTTGACAGAAAGCGTGGTTATAAATGTAAACTTATTCATTCTTCCTGTCTTTCAGATGTGGATTTGGTTTTTCTGGTGAAAACTGCAAAGATGGTGAGAATACAAAGTTGTTGATAACACACAACAAATTAGTTGAGCTACTTTATGAGGGATGTGACGGTAACATCGCTTCCCTAAATCATGTTCATAGGCTCCTCCTGGCAAATGCAATGCGCTATACAATTATTAATATGTGCTGCTATACAATATTTCTGGCCAAAGTCGAGGCTTAAATTAAAAGCTGACCGAGCTTTTGCCGTCAGAATCCCTCGACTTTGGAACGACCTACCGGAGAGGATAAGGCTTTTAACTTCTTTTAAATCACTTCTTAAAACCCATTTTTATAGAACAGCTTTTTAAGTGATCTCGTCCTTTTATGCAGAACTTTGGTTCCCCCTAATTTAGTTTGTCTGTTTTTAATTTTTAATTTGAATTTTAATATATATATATAAATTCTTAGTATTCCATTTGTTTTGCCTTGACTCTGTAGAGCACCTTGTAAAAAATTGTTTTAAAGGTGCTATATAAATAAAGTTATTATTATTATTTCTACACATTAAATGTAAGAATGTACGTGATATAGTGATATATTTGTTTCTCTACAGCAACTGTATTCGCTGTTAAATCATTTCCATGCTGACAAGCCACGGAATTTTTTTTGCCGATATTTTTAAATGCTGACTAAATTGAAATCCCTTGAGTCAATGTCCCACTGCTCCCTCTGGAAAGACTTTATAACTGTCACATGAGACGTGTCAACACGGTTTGATGTTTGGCCTTTATCGTGAATCCCTTTTTTGATTTAGTTTGAAAGGACATATTTTAATAGCGTGGCTTTGTTCTCGTGTCCCGTTAGCATGGCAGCTGGCGGTGGTCGTCGTCGGCTCCGTGCTCGGGGTCACGCTGCTCATCGTGGCCATTGTTCTTCCTATATTGGCAAGCAAGTGAGTTTCTCATCTATTCATTCACACGTTCATGCCTGCCAATCTCTGTCATGTTTCTTACGCTACACATTAACTTGTATGCAACCCTTCAGATTAATTATGAACCTTTTGTGTTACACACAGTGCCATTTCATTTTAGACACACAAACATTTTTCAAATAATGTCGTAGAAAAGACCATAATGCGGAAATACAGCGAGTAACAGTACGGAGTCATGTGTGCTGTTTTTATGACCTTGTCTAGATCCTCAAAGAGCTCCAAGATGGACGCAAGTGCTGACCTGGGGAAGCCTTACGTCAGCCACCCTCCCGCCCAGCAACCGATGGTGAATAGCAACTTCGCTAAAAGCCAGGCGGCCTCGTTTAACGGGCCGGCCAATGGGCTGTCGCCCTTTGCCAACGCCGGGTTTCCTCGGATCCCAAGGGCCACAACCACAAACAGCTGGGACAGCAGAACCAACCTGGAGATGAATCTCAGTAACAGCCGACAGAACCTGATCCCCGCGGGGAGGAACTCGGTGAGTGTGAACAAAGAAAAGCAACTCCTGTGTTTAAAAACTTGAGATTCTGCAACTGTAAAAGTTCGGTCTAAAAACAACATCAAGTAGAATGCTGAGCAGAAAATACACACACACACATACAGACGAACTTCCATATATGGAAGATGTATGTGGAAGTATGTGTGTATGCGTGTGTGTGTGTGTGTGTATGTGTGTATGCATATGTATATATATATATATGTATATATGTGTATGTATGTAAGAACAAAAATAACAAACAAAATAAAAATTAAAAATACAATATAAAACAATATATATATTTTTTTATTTTTTTATTTGTTATTTATTTTCTTTATTTTATATTAATTTTCTGATTTATTTGATTTTAATTTAGGATAGGAATTTATAAGCATTTTTTGCTTCTACCTATACATTTTCAGTCGTTCTCTTTTGTATATTATATAGAATAATATTGAATTGTATTTGATTTGATTGACTGAATAAAAAACACAACCAACAACCAACCGACCAAAATACATTAAAATGTTCTGCTGGCCAGGAAAAGAGAACATCTGGGACATGTACGCCTGGTATTGCATCCCTCTGATGAAGACATTTTCTTTTCACTGTAGCGGTTCCGTGACGACGATGACGACATGAACCCAAACGCTCAGGTTCGACCTCAGGGCGGCCAATACGCTCCAACTCGCCCCCAGAACAATCCCTACGCCCAGAACCACGCTCAGAGCAACCCGTACGCTCAGAGCCAAGGCAACAGCAACCCGTACTACACGCACGACAACGGAAGGAGGTTCAATTAAGGGGGAAGCACCCAGTTTGATCCTAAAGTGACATTTGCCCAGATCAAAAACTGGCTGTAGTTTTTTTTTTTTTTTTTTAAACCTCAGAATTATTATTTGTCATCTTTTTTTGCATAGATAACTGAACACTATTATTATATGGTCAGAGTTGTAAGAACAGATGCAAAACGGTTGCATAGGTCTTGAGCGATGGCTGAAGAAATGTGCTGTCGTGTGAACTTTATTCAACCAATTATAAGATGTCATAAATAATTCCTGTCCTTTGTTAAAGTTAATGATATGAGACTTTTCACAGGTTAATTATTATATATTTTATTTGTTGATCAATTTAAATATCACTCGCTTAAGAACGTCTAATTATGAAATTGTTGCGAGTTGTTTGATATTGTCCAGATTATGAATTTACAGGTAATAATTGTGTGTGTAATATGCGTTGTGTTTATGATAAGTAAACATTTTCTGTTGCACTTGGTTTTCGTTCGCTGTAATTTAATGAGATATACCTTCATATTAAGGCGTTTTAGAGGCCTCAATATATGTTTTAGTATAATTTGTGTAAAATGTTTACATTAAAATAGTTTGATGTTCTATTTCGTACAACTGAACGGATATTTTGTTTATTTTTAACCACGTTCATGTCCAAATGAGACCAAACTGGTATTCAACAGGGATACAACATATTAGTTCAATAAGTATACCACTTATTGTATTGTATAAGTTTGTCATTGTCACTCATATATATCATTTTAACCATAAAATGTTTAAAAACCAGTACATCATTTAAAATAAAGGGCTTTCCACATTTACATGGATTTTGTCAAATATGCTCTTCTTCTTTTTGGGTGGGTCTCACAGCGCCATCTAGTGGCCACAGATGATAACACTATATTTGTAATCCTTTTAGCTGACAGTGGCATAACTCATATATTTCCACCCCACTTTATTTTTTTCACAACTTTTTGGAATGATTCTTCTCCCCCCCCCGATATTCCTTGGAATTTTCTTCACAATTAGAAGTGGGCCTTGTGTTACGAAGTGTGCAAAGCTATCTATTATATGATCACTGGAGGGTGCCAGAGTATAACCAATACAAGTAATCGTTCAGTGACGTCAGGATCATCACACAGTGTGATGCATTCTGGTTTGTGAGGTGCCTTAGGTGGACCAATGTGTTTATCTGAAAGTTCACTTTAATTTAATGACATATAGTCCATAAGAAGAGACACTGCTTGTTATCATTTTGTTTTTTTTCTTAAATCACTGAATTGTCCAAGTGAAGTCCATCTCAAGAACAAGCTTAATCTACCGTAATCACGGCACTTGAGTTGAAAGCACATCAAGAGTGTCTTGTTTTCAAAGCATTGGAACAAACTATTTCTCAGTAACTTGCAACAAGAGATAAACATCGTGCAGTCAGAAAAACACCAGATTTTAAGCCTCGGTGTCTGGGAACAACACTGAATTTGTGTTGTAAGAAGTTAACATCTGATTTGTTGAATTGTTGATACACCCCTCATTTACTTTAACACTGAATTTTTAACACTGGGGAATTTAATGTGTACAATAAATGAAGCATGAGAAGGATTCAACGTGTGGTTGAGCAAAATAGGTTTGAATGTTGCATTTATATAAAAAATACAAAAGTTGTATCTACAACTTATTATTGAAGCACTGTTACTGTACAACCCCTTACCTGTATGCACTTATAAATGACCTATCAATAGTACAATCAATTTGTTGCAGAAATAATGTATTTGGTTTTTATTCTTTAAATGCCTATCATACCACTTTTTTGTCCATATACACGATACTTACCTGTGTGTGTGTATACCACACGTGCAACCTGTAATACATTGTGTTCTTAAGGGCCCTTTGTAGGATGTAAAGAACTGATGAAAGGCAGCTGAAAAACTCTTATTATCACTGTTCTCAGGAACTATATATATATATATGTATATGTATATACAGGACTGTCTCAGAAAATTAGAATATTGTGATAAAGTTCTTTATTTTCTGTAATGCAATTAAAAAAACAAAAATGTCATGCATTCTGGATTCATTACAAATCAACTGAAATATTGCAAGCCTTTTATTCTTTTAATATTGCTGATTATGGCTTACAGCTTAAGAAAACTCAAATATCCTATCTCTAAATATTAGAATATCATGAAAAAGTATACTAGTAGGGTATTAAACAAATCACTTGAATAAATCTAATTAACTCGAAACACCTGCAAGGGTTTCCTGAGCCTTGAAAAACACTCAGCTTGGTTCAGTAAACTAAATCACAAGTATGGGGAAGACTGCTGATCTGACTGCTGTCCAGAGGACCATCATTGACACCCTCCATCAGGAGGGTAAGACCTAAAAAGAGCGCAAAATCCAAGTTGCTTGAAATCCAGTGTGAAGTTCCCACAGTCAGTGATGGTTGGGGAGCCATGTCAGCTGCTGGTGTTGGTCCACTGTGTTTCATCAAGTCCAGAGTAAATGCAGCTGTGTACCAAGAGATTTTAGAGCACTACATGCTTCCGTCTGCTGAAAAGCTCTATGGAGATGAGGATTTCATTTTCCAGCATGATCTGGCACCTGCCCACAGTGCCAAAACCACCAGTAACTGGTGTACTGACCATGGCATTACTGTCCTCGATTGGCCTGCCAATTCCCCTGACCTGAACCCATAGAGAATTTGTGGGGTATTATGAAGAAGAAGCTGAAAGACACAGTACTACGCACGACAACGGAAGGAGGTTCAATTAAGGGGGAAGCACCCAGTTTGATCATAAAGTGACATTTGCCCAGATCAAAAACTGGCTGTAGTTTTTTTTTTTTTTTTTAAACCTCAGAATTATTATTTGTCATCTTTTTTTGCATAGATAACTGAACACTATTATTATATGGTCAGAGTTGTAAGAACAGATGCAAAACGGCTGCATAGGTCTTGAGCGATGGCTGAAGAAATGTGCTGTCGTGTGAACTTTATTCAACCAATTATAAGATGTCATAAATAATTCCTGTCCTTTGTTAAAGTTAATGATATGAGACTTTTCACAGGTTTATTATTATATATTTTATTTGTTGATCAATTTAAATATCACTCGCTTAAGAACATCTAATTATGAAATTGTTGTGAGTTGTTTGATATCATTGTCCAGATTATGTCTCGCTCGTTTATGAATTTACAGGTAATAATTGTGTGTGTAATATGCGTTGTGTTTATGATGAGTAAACATTTTCTGTTGCACTTCGTTTTCGTTCGCTGTAATTTGATGAGATATACCTTCAAATTAAGGCGTTTTAGAGGCCTCTATATATATTTTAGTATAATTTGTGTCAAATGTTTACATTAAAATAGTTTGATGTTCTATTTCGTACAACTGAACGGATATTCTGTTTATTTTTAACCACGTTCATGTCCAAATGAGACCAAACTGGTATTCAACAGGAATACAACATATTAGTTCAATAAGTATACCACTTATTGGATTGTATAAGTTTGTCATTGTCACTCATATATATCATTTTAACCATAACATGTTTAAAAACCAGTACATCATTTAAAATAAAGGGCTTTCCACATTTACATGGATTTTGTCAAACATGCTCTTCTTCTTTTTGGGTGGGTCTCACAGCGCCATCTAGTGGCCACAGATGATAACACTATATGTGTAATCCTTTTAGCTGACAGTGGCATAACTCATATATTTCCACCCCACTTTATTTTTTTCACAACTTTTTGTAATGATTCTTCTCTCCCCCCCCCCCCCCCCCCCCCCCCGATATTCCTTGGAATTTTCTTCACAATTAGAAGTGGGCCTTGTGTTACGACGTGTGCAAAGCTATCTATTATATGATCACTGGAGGGTGCCAGAGTATAACCAATACAAGTAATCGTTCAGGGACGTCAGGATCATCACACAGCGTGACGCATTCTGGTTTGTGAGGTGCCTTAGGTTGACCAATGTGTTTATCTGAAAGTTCACTTTAATTTAATGACATATAGTCCATAAGAAGAGACACTGCTTGTTATCATTTTGGTTTTTTTCTTAAATCACTGAATTGTCCAAGTGAAGTCCATCTCAAGAACAAGCTTAATCTACCGTAATCACGGCACTTGAGTTGAAAGCACATCAAGAGTGTCTTGTTTTCAAAGCATTGGAACAAACTATTTCTCAGTAACTTGCAACAAGAGATAAACATCGTGCAGTCAGAAAAACACCAGATTTTAAGCCTCGGTGTCTGGGAACAACACTGAATTTGTGTTGTAAGAAGTTAACATCAGATTTGTTGAATTGTTGATACACCCCTCATTTACTTTAACACTGAATTTTTAACACTGGGGAATTTTACTGTGTACAATAAATGAAGCATGAGAAGGATGCAACGTGTGGTTGAGCAAAATAGGTTTGAATGTTGCACTTATATAAAAAATACAAAAGTTGTATCTACAACTTATTATTGAAGCACTGTTACTGTACAACCCCTTACCTGTATGCACTTATAAATGACCTATCAATAGTACAATCAATTTGTTGCAGAAATAATGTATTTGGTTTTTATTCTTTAAATGCCCATCATACCACTTTTTTGTCCATATACACGATACTTACCTGTGTGTGTGTATGCAACACGTGCAACCTGTAATACATTGTGTTCTTAAGGGCCCTTTGTAGGATGTAAAGAACTGATGAAAGGCAGCTGAAAAACTCTTATTATCACTGTTCTCAGGAACTATATATATATATATGTATATGTATATATATATATATGTATATATATATATATATATATATATATGTATATATATATACTATATGTTTATATGTATATATATGTATATATATATATGTATATATATATATATATATATGTCTGTAGTAGCACTGGTTTCAGCTGCAGAGAGTGAGAACTTCCTGCTTCAGTGTTACACAAAAATGTGTGGTTACAATTTATTGCTGATTCAGACAACAAACCTACGAGTAAAAGTTAATCTTAGATGAAGTTTATGTAAAGGAGCCAGCCATAAAAAGGTGTATTCCTCCATGTCACATTATTGGTCTGCTGGGTACTCTGCGTTCTACATCTCCATCCCAAAGGCAGTGTCTTCCCCGGCTCATCAACAGTCAGATTTAGCATGAGTCTACACACATCGCCCAACTAATACCAAAGTTAAATTATGGGCCTTAAAGGTCTTCATTTTCTGTTTCTTCTACTGCTGTCCCAAGGAATTCAACTTACTCAAGGTATGTGTGCACTGTAACAATATGTTTTCTAGTCATAGAAATGTTAAAGATATGTAATGAGAGAAGAATACAAATGCTTAGCAATGATCAGTTGTTGTATGTTTGCATCATCAATGTGTAATATTGAGCTCTAAGGGATTTCATCTTTTAAAATTATGCTAATTTTTGAGTTACAAAAATGCAAATATATTTTTGCTTCTATGATATTTTAATAGTTTGACACAGCAAGACATTATTTACAAAATAAATCATGATACTATGAGATGTATTGGAATTATTTGATCTTAAATAATTGATATACCACTTATAAATGTTGTTATAATATAATGTTCAGCTTTCAATTATATACATAATATTCTTATAGCCTTTGAACGGTTTTCAGTTGTACAAAATGAAAATGTTATATTGTGCTGCATTCGAAATTACACTTAATAAAATACTGAAAAATGTATGAATGCAGAAGTAATATACAAAGTAGCCGTCCCTCTGCTTTTTCCAACTTCAACTTCAATTATATATATATAAAATGGTTGATTGTCTACTTCAAGATAATGGAAGTGGCCTGTGTAATCATGGTTAAGAATTAACTATCTTTTGATAGCCGAATCACATGTTTGAAGGTTCAAATGTTGCACACATAAACTGTCATAAGCTGTCATAAACACGGTAACTCATTCGTCAGGAAACTGTAAAAAGCATTTTTTGCATTTCAGCAACATGAACATCTGACATTGTATCTTAAAATATGAAATGTGTTAATGAACTGTGTGTGTGTGTGTGTGTGTGTGTGTGTGTGTGTGTGTGTGTGTGTGTGTGTGTGTGTGTGTGTGTGTGTGTGTGCAGGAAGTTGCAGCAGTGGGGAGTTCCAGTGCACCAGTGGACAGTGCATCAACGTAGCTTGGAGATGTGATGGGACTAAAGACTGCGCAGATGACTCAGATGAGCTGAACTGTCGTGAGTTTTACACCTAATCCCTGGAAACAAAGACAGCCCCAAACAAAACCATTCTTAAAACCCAGCGTTTCCAATGATTGTATAAATTCACCACACAAACTAATATGAACGTCTGTATAATAATCTGTTAAGAGGGAAATACAGTTTTCCAGAAAAAAAGCAACAAAGAGAAGAGTAACTCTTCGATGGTTATGTTCTTTGCGGCAGCGACTCCATCGTGCACCTCGCAGGAATTTCAGTGCGTGACGAGCGGCGAATGCGTCTCTTTGGGATTTGTTTGTGACGGCGAGGAAGACTGCATCGATGGTTCGGATGAAGAAAGAACCTGCGGTATGCAACGCGATTGCTTATTAGCTGTTGTTTGCAATGAGAGAAACTACCCTCCAAGTATTTTGTCATTTCGTGCATTTTGAAACACAACTCCCCCGCATGCTCTTGGTTCAGATGGACGGCCCTGCAGCCCAGACCAGTTCACCTGCCAGGAGGGCCAGTGTATCCCCGACACATACAGATGTGACCACGTGAAGGACTGCGTGGACAACTCGGATGAGAACAACTGCAGTAAGACTTTTGCATCTACAGTAAACCTGAAGCTCTGCAGCTGGATGTCAGTCAAAAAATCACAATGTCACAAAGTTTCTTTCCCCCTTTTGTTTCATCCTCTTATTACCTATAATAAGTAGTTTTTCGTATGGATCCTTTAACCCTCCTGTTACCTTTATATTTACTGACATATTTTACCCTTGTGGTCAATTTGATCCCAGCAATTAAAACCTACAGAAAATGATTAGAATGAATATTGTTTCCCAAGTTTAAGTGTGAGGTACTTTATGTTTGTTTGTTGACTACCTAAATAGCCTTATAAAGAAATACAAAAGTTTATATTTACCTTTGCATTGAAAATGCGGAAGGTTATGTTTTGATCGCCGTGTATTTATTTATTTATTTATTTATTACCTTCGCATTGAAAATGCGGAAGGTTATGTTTTGATCGCCGTGTATTCATTTATTTATTTGTATGCGTGTTAATCGCATAACACAAAAAGTATTAAACCGAATCGCATGAAATTTGGTGGGATGATTGGTTATTATCCGGGGACCATTTGATTCGATTTTGGGATCAATCGGGTCAAAGGTCAAGGTCATGAAAAGGTCAACATCTTCTTTTTACCATAGCACGGTCAATTTTTATCCAATTGGCATGCATCTAATGCCAAAATGTTCATAATTCAATGCCCAATCTTGTGATATGCGAAGGTATGCGCTCTACCGAGTGCCCGTTCTAGTTTGTATGCGTGTTATTCGCAGAACTCAAAAAGTATTGAACCGAATCGCATGAAATTTGGTGGGATGATTGGTTATTATCAGTTGATTAGATTTTGGAATCGATCGGGTCAAAGGTCAAGGTCAAGGTCATGAAAAGGTCAACATCTTCTTGAATCGCATGGAATTTGGTGGGATGATTGGTTATTATCCGGGGACCATTTGATTAGATTTCGGGATCAATCGGGTCAAAGGTCAAGGTCAAGGTCATGGAAAGGTCAAAATCGTTTTTTTTTACCATAGCACGATACATTTTTGTCCAATTGGCATGCAACTAATGCCAACATGTTCATAATTCAATGCCCAATCTTGTGATATATTCTAGTTCTTATATGTTTGACACAGTGAAAAACAGCCTGGGGTCAAATTGACCCCAAAGAACACCAATGCATACAAGTTGTGTACAGGACATTGAAAACATATCATCATGTTTATTTTATGTTTTTTCAGTTTTCAAGTCATGAAATATGAAGGGAAAAAAGGATATCAATCATTTTTTTGGAGACGTCAAATATTGAATGGGTTCAAATTGACCCCAAAGGTAATAGGAGGGTTAAAAGAAATGTTGGCAAGGAATTGTATCGTTCTTTTAATAAATAAAATGCACATTTTTTGCAGACTATCCGCATTGCACTGAGAAGACGTGTGCCAATGGCGCCTGTTACGAACACCCTCAGTACTGCAACGGCCTGCAGGACTGCCGGGATGGCTCTGATGAATTCAACTGCAGTGAGTAGATGAGACTGACAGCGAGCCACGTTGATTAAACATGGACAACAGGACATGTACATTCAATTGTTCTAATCTATCTAACACATACTTGAACCACAGCCTATCACAATTTGCTGCAAGTTAATTTCTTATCGTAGAAAACATTAACTTAAAAATAAAAAGATACTTTCCAAAAAATATTGTTTGCATTATTTTGCATTTTATTCTGGATCACAATTCATATTTTTCTTGAGTTGTACAATCAATCTGATTGAATATGTGGTACAATGTAGGAGGGAGAATGTCACTTCCCACCGCCATCTTTGTTTGGTTACAGTTAGCTAGTTAGCTAAATCTAATAGCAGCTGCTCAGCCACTCCTCTCTCTCCTTAATTAGTTAATTCCCTTCACCTGCCCTCAGCCACTCCTCTCTCTCCTAGATTAGTTAATTCCCTTCACCTGCCCTCAGCCACTCCTCTCTCTCCTTGATTAGTTAATTCCCTTCACCTGCCCTCAGCCACTCCTCTCTCTCCTTGATTAGTTAATTTCCTTCACCTGCCCTCAGCCACTCCTCTCTCTCCTTGATTAGTTAATTCCCTTCACCTGCCCTCAGCCACTCCTCTCTCTCCTTGATTAGTTAATTCCCTTCACCTGCCCTCAGCCACTCCTCTCTCTCCTTAATTGGTTAATTCCCTTCACCTGCCCTCGGCCACTCCTCTCTCTCCTTGATTAGTTAATTCCCTTCACCTGCCCTCAGCCACTCGTGTCTCCCTGATTGTCTCATGCCGTACACCTGTGTGTTTTCCCCCTATATATTGTGCCACTCTTTCCCTTGTCGGTTTGTTGTCTTTATCTCAGTCTCATAGTGTCTCTGTTTCGATGTCTCATTCTTTGTTCGTGTGGTGATTCCTAGAGTTTTTTGTAGTTGCTTTCAAGCCAGAGTTTTTATGTTTTACCTTTTTTTCTGAAGTAAAGTGTTTTTTGTTTCACTCAAACCTGGAGTCCAGCCTGTCTCTCTGCACCTGAGCCTCACAAAATAATGTCCACCCAACCATTAAAAACCTCGGTATTCATTTTGACCAGGCAATGCTGCTGGATAAACATGTCAAGACTCTGAGTCGCAATTGCTTTTTCCACCTGCGAAACATCGCGAAATTGCGTTCCATCATCGCCCACTCTGAGATGGAAATGGCTATACATGCCTTTGTATCCTCCAGACTGGATTATTGCAACTCACTGTTCACCTGTCTAAACCAGGCATCCATAAACCGCCTCCAACTGGTTCAAAATGCAGCTGCCAGATTACTCACCAGGTCAAAGAAATCGTGTCACATCACCCCTATACTGGCTGCCCTACACTGGTTACCAATCCAGTATAGGATCCAGTACAAAGTGCTTCTCTTTACCTTTAAGTCCATACACGGCCTCGCCCCCAGTTATATACATGACCTCATCATACAGCACACCCCCAGCCGGTCCTTACGGTCAGCTGACCAGGGGCTCCTGGCAGTGCCGCGCACACGATTAAAAACAAAGGGCGATCGGTCCTTTGCTGCAGTCGCCCCACGCCTGTGGAACACACTTCCGCAGGTGTTGAGAGCAGCTCAGTCCGAAAAAGCTTCAGAAATCAGCTAAAAACACATCTCTACAAACAGGCATTTCTGGGTTAGGTTTCTGTGTGTTATCGGTTTTCTGCTCTCTATGTTTAATTTATTGTTTGTTGGTTTCTTCTACTGCGTTTGTGACTGCTCAAAAGTCTTGTGTACTGGAGGTAATGCACCCGCAATTTGTGATGTAGCACTGGTTTCAGCACCTTGCTGCTTTGTTTAACATGATGATATTGATGATGTTGTACTGTTTTTACTGTTTTTATTGTTTTTATTGTAAAGCACTCTGTGTATTCGTACTGCGAAGGGCGCTATATAAATAAACTTTTACTTACTTACTTACTTACTTACTTACAAACTAGCGTTGAAAATCATCATATGTCAATCTATTTGTTCAATGCGCACCTCTTATTCGGTTTTATTTTTACATAGATGTACGGTAACAAGAATAGTCTAACCTCAACGTAGGAACATTATCCTTCCTGAAGTTGAAGCTTAACCATAACATAAACATCACCCTTTGGTACTTTTTTAAGTTTCATTGTGACACTGAACCGCCGTCTAGTCGCTTCAGCACAAGTTGCCCATAGTTGTTTCGAGCGTGCCGCGGTTGTTCACTGAAATTATGACCTTCTGATTTCAGTCTGTTTTTAATTCTCAGCTACACAGCACTGTCCCATCCACCAGTATCAGTGTGAAAATGGCTACTGCATCCCACATTCCTTTGTGTGTGACCACTGGAATGACTGTGGAGACGGCAGTGATGAGGAAGGCTGTGGTAAGGATGATGTGACTTAACATTTAACTTAAGCTTAACTTAAGCATATTTGTGTATTTAGAAAAGTACTATATAAGTTTGAATTATTGTTATTATTATTAACTGAGCTGTCTCATTTCAAGAGGACATAGTTGATTGTTTTTTAACCTTTTACCTGAAATCAAATTCATTGTTTAATCATTTTCACATCCAATGGAATACAGTTATTACATATTGAAACTATAAGAAGTCTTCAAACATATTTATTCATTGTAAAATGAAAAGTAAGATAGGGCATTTGTTTTTAGTTACTGTGGATGTATAAAGATGGACAACAGTTATTTCTGTTTAGAGGACGAACTGCTCATTATTCTGAATAGATTTACAAATGCTTGTGTTAATATGACTGTCATTATGTCATTTACATAAGTTAGACAATAATAAAAAACATTATTGTATACCTTTCTGCTGTTGTACATTTTACAAGTGCAATTGTTGGGTAGCAAACAAAGCTTATCTCTTAATGTATGTATTGTTTATTTATTTGTATGGCCTATTTCATTGTCCTACCCAGAAGTTCTATCATAATAATCACAAATATAAAATGTAAATAATACAAAATTATATTTGTGTTGGGATTTCTAAATGTAAAATGTTGTGGGTAATCAGATTAAATATGAGTATTATCTATTTACTCTTTAGTGTACCAGAGCTGTAGTGGCGCTGAGTTCACATGTTCCAGTGGCCGTTGTATTCCTCAGCGCTGGGTGTGTGACCATTTCAATGACTGTGGGGACTACAGTGATGAGAGAGGATGTGGTGAGACATAAGTATAAATATTAACAGTTGTTATTGAACAATGCCATGCATGTGTTGGTGTAGCTGAGGAGTTTCATTCAGAAATGTTGGAAACACGATGAGAAACAAGTGACAAATGAATTCTTAAAAGTAATGGAATAACTTATTTTGAAAAACATGCCAACAGGAAACTGTAAAGAGTAGTCTAAATAAAATATAAAAAGAAAAACTGCTTTTTGCATAACTTAAAGAATAGCATGTGGAAATGTTTCTAGTTCATAAGATGTGGTTTTCAGATAGTAACTCTCGTGACTGCTACCCTGGTGAGTGGGGATGCCCGGGGGCGACAGCATGTATACCAGTGGGCAAAGTGTGTGACGGCGAACCTGACTGTCCTGGAGGAACGGATGAGAACAACTCCACAGCGCACAAAACCTGCAGTAAGTCACACTTACAGACCCGTGAAGCCACGGACTATGTTTGCTTTTTTAATTAAAAGTTGATAATAATGAATGTGTCGCAAATCCAAATTGCACCAAACTGGACGGAGCACTCGAGGGGGTCCCGGCGATACTTCTTCCAAGTGTGAAGTCAATTGGATGTCTTGGGACATGTGAAGGACACAGCATAGATAGACAGATATTCCTTGCTTTATGATTAGACGTATATGGGGAAGATAGCTTGATCAGGAAAATGAAAACACTAAATTACTGTTTCCTAAAGGAGAGCGACTTCTTCTGGTCGCATGTAGAGCGTCCCACAGATGCAGCACTTGCACGGGGCTAGAAATGTAGGCGCACGGGTTTTAGACATTAAAGTTTATTGTTCTCATAAATGTTCCTCAGAAGTCAGCTGTTGAGGCTGCTATGTGGTACTCAAGCCTTCCTTATCACTGCCTTCACACACACGCCTGGTTTAAGATTAACCTTTATTAGGTCATTTTCTTAAGGTTAAAAAGAATGGCCTCCGCTCAGTTGACGGTCTCTATAATGCTGGTCACGGTCATTATCAAAGGATGTTCTGGTGGACGAAGCTGTGTAAATGATAATCCCAAATAATGACAACATACATTGCATCCGAGATGAGATCACAATGGTGATTTCCATGATTTTCACTCACAGGCCTGGAGCAGTGCTCCGCCTTGAGTTGCGAGTTCCTCTGCCACCTGTCACCTGAGGGAGGTGCTTGCTACTGCCCTGATGGTTTCACTGTCGCCATTGACAGCCGTTCCTGTGTAGGTGAGTGCCATATATCATATAATGTTTTCCTGAAAACACAATATATATTCTTTAAATGCGTCCTGTAGTGAAGCAACACAACAATATTTAGTAAGAATGGGGCAATTGATGGAGTTGGATGACTTCCACGTCAACTCATATACGTTACAAGATACCATTTTCTTGAAAGTATTATTATTTTTGCCGTACAAATGATCCCAGAGCTTTAGTGGTGAGCTTCAGAATAGAGCTCTTGGTCAAACAGTCTCAGTCTTTTCGTCTTAGCTTTTAACGCGAGTCAGCTTTAAAGTGCGAAAATAGACTTGCTTAATTTTCTCCGTACTCTGGTTGCAAATCATTGGTATAGCTCCTTCCCTTAATGCCGATAACATCAATGTCTGTTTGTCTTATTGCCTAGACTATAACGACTGCCAAATCTGGGGGGTCTGTGACCAGCTGTGCGAAGATCGTCCTGGGACGCACCACTGCAGCTGCGCCGATGGATACTTCTTGGAGCAGGGTCATGTCTGCAAAGCCAATGTGTCAGGTACAGGGAGTCATAACTCACACGGTAGCTTTATACGACACCTATCTGCTGCTGCACCGTGTGTGGGTTTGTTTTAAAGATCAACATGAACTAGATAAGAGGACACGACTTTAAAGTGACAATGCAATCTCTGGTGTGTTGCTCAGAAAGATAAGAGACTATATCTACACTACCGGTCAAAAGTTTGGGGTCACTTAGAAATGTCTTTATTTTTCAAAGAAAAGCACTGTTTTTTCAATAAAGATAACATTAATCAAAAATACCCTCTATACATTGTTAATGTGGTAAATGACTATTCTAGGTGGAAACGTCTGGTTTCTAATGAAATATCTCCATCGGTGTATAGAGGCCCATTTCCATCAACTATCACTCCAGTGTTCTAATGGTACATTGTGTTTGCTAATCGCCTTAGAAGACTAATATCTGATTAGAAAACCCTTGTGCAATTATGTTAGCACAGCTGAAAACAGTTATGCTGGTGATATAAGCTATACAACTGGCCTTCCTTTGAGCTTTAAATTTGAAGAACAAAATTAATACTTCAAATATTAATCATTATTTCTAACCTTGTCACTGTCTTGACTATATTATCTATTCAATTTTCAATTCATTTGATAAATAAAAGTGAGTTTTCATGGAAGACACGAAATTGTCTGGATGACCCTAAACTTTTGAATGGTAGTGTATAATACTTGGTTTCTTAAAATATGTATATTTTGCGTAATTCTATCAAATATCTAAGATGGCCATACATTTTTTTTAAATACATGAAAAAAAAATCTGTTTTCCAGCTGGAATGCCACAGCTCATTTTCACCAATGGTGGTGATGTGATGATGGCTGACGTACACGGACGCTTTGTCAGAACTCTGGTGCCATCGCAGGGCAAAGGATATGCTATCGGGGTGGCATATCACTGGCACAGTGACATCGTCTTCTGGAGTGATACATATACCAAAAAGGTCAGTCAGGATCACAGAGACCTTTTGTGATCAACTTTAGAACCGCTTCTTTTTTAAATGATTGGAAAAACCAAGCTAATTGTGTATTGGAACTGCAACATTATAATTCAGCAGCAATATTTTAAACCCTTAAATCCTTTTGCCAGGTGTACTCTGTCAACTACAATGGGGGAAACATTAAGGAGGTTCTGACGACTGCGGTCCAGAGTGTCCAGAACCTCGCTGTTGATTGGATCAACTTCAAACTTTATGTCTTGGAGGCCACGATGGAGCGAATCGACATGTGCAACTTTGATGGAGATAATCGGGTAACGCTGGTGGCTGAGAACCTGCAAACTCCCCATGGCCTCGTCCTGGACCCTACAGTGGGGTGGGTTCAAATGCTGATGATAACATCTGAATTTAATCATGTAATGCTCTGTAAAAAAATATGTAAAAGTATGGAAACGTAGTTAATGCAATATGGTAAATCCTGCTAAATACCAAAGTCTGCTCATTTGCCAAAGATTATGTGTTTACTTGTTGTCATTATCATTCTAATTATCAGTTATTTATGGTAAAATACAGTAATTCAATGTCAATTCTTCAACATCTAAAAATAATCATGTTCAAATACTCCATATAATTATATTATAACAATAGTTTATATATCTGATAGATTCTATAGAATCTCTTTAAGTCTGTATTTTTCATTTGTTTGCAGCTACATGTTCTTCACAGACAAGGGCGTTTCTAATCAGTTTATGAAGCTCGAGCGCGCCTTCATGGACGGCAGTAACCGCGTGGAGCTGGTGAAGCGCAGACTCGGCACCCCAACAGGGATTACTCTAGATATCGTCACCCAGAGGGTCTACTGGGCCGACAGCCACTTTGACACAGTGGAGACCGTCACCTACAGCGGGCTGGACAGGTAAAGGTTGCACTGAAAATGTTGTCTTTAAAGATGTCTCTCTATTCGTAGAATAACTTTAAGCGAGAACTGGAAACAATGACGCTCCCATGTATTGCTGAACTTTTGCGGTGTTTATTGTGTCCCAGGAAAATAGTCCTGAATGGTGGAACCCAGGCTCCATATCCTTTTGGAATTGCTGTGTTTGAAAACCATGTGTTCTTCACTGACTGGGTCAAGATGGGCGTGGTGAGAGCCAACCGGTTCAACGGCAGCAGTCCAGCTCTCCTCTACCGCACCACGAAGCGACCGGGCCATGTCGTAGTCTCGCACGCCGCCCTGCAACCTGTTGGTAAGCAGACGCAGCTCCAACCTGAAGCAAGTGTCACGGGTAGCGAGGTGTAGGAGAAACCGGCAGGGCTCAACGTGAATAACAAAAGGCGCTCTTTAATGAGGCAAAAGTTTACCAAAAAACAACAAGGTCCAAAAAGGGGGCAGGCAGACGGGGTCGAAACAGGCAGAATCAGGAATACGCATGAAAGACAGGACCACGGGAAAAAGACAACAATCCAGCAACAGAGGCACAATATATAGGGGGGGAAACGGGTGTACGACATGAGACGAGAGTGACTGAGGGCAGGTGAAGGGAATGAAACAATCAAGGAGACAGGAGACAGAGAAGAGAAGACACCGAGTAGACACAGAACAGAACCTTACAACAAGTTAGATCAGCGTTCAGTGGCCCAGTGTTTTCTTCTGCTAGCCACAGATTAATATATAGTATACCTTCTTAACTTTAGTTTGTGTTCCCGAAGTGATTGCTCTGTACATTACATTTAGCTGACGCTTTTATCCAAAGCGACTTACAATCCTGTTACTTTCATACACCGTCGACGCAGCTACAGGGAGCAATTCAGGGTCAAGTGTCTTGCTCGAGGACACATCGACTAAGGCGGGGATTGAACTTCCAACCCCCTGATTGAAAGACGGACCTGCTACCTACTGAGCCATAGTCGCCCTCTGTAAATAATTATTTTAAATAATAGTGGCGAGAAAGTTCAACCCGTTCTTTCTCTTCATAGACATATTTGATTATATGTGACATAATTACGTACAAATATCATTTTCTGTGTCTTTCAGTGATGAACCCTTGTGGCAGACACAACGGTGGCTGTCGGCAGATTTGTGTATTGAGTCACCGCTCCGACAATGAAGGTCTGGGCTTCCGTTGCAAGTGTCGCCATGGTTACGACCTGCAGCCTGACCGGCAGACCTGCTTTAGTAAGTTTCCTTCGATCGAGGGTAAAAAAATGCTCCGCTGGAAGTTTAGGAAATTAGCAATGAAATTAACAGTATTGTTCAAATATTTCAAAATGTAAAATAATATATCCCTATATATGGTGGTTACCAAAATGATTGTAAGAGCCAAATGTATGATTTCATTTGTTATAATAATTTAGTTTAAAAAGATTTAAAAAGGTAACTGAAGATAAATCTTTTTCATTATGATTTGAAAGAATATTTAGGTTAACATATATAATTTAGTATTGTATTTAAAAGCTGAATAACTTGTCAGAATATAAGCTTCCAATCAGGTGACGTTACGTCAGTATAACACCTGCGTGTCGGACCGTCAGTCCAGATTTGAGTTCAGATGTTGGAAGAGACATCGTTCTTTGACCGTGTGAACATGTAACTCTACGTTTTCTAGTAAACATTTTTTATGGAAGAACTACTTGTCTCACTCGCGTGTCAATCAATAGTTTCTAAGACTGAACTCAAAATTGTGGTACAGCAGACCCAGAACTATACGGAGTGCCACTACAATGATTATTTCATATATAAAACATTTGTAATTATTTGTAGGTCTGCATATAATGTAAGCCATAATGAACCTGAAAACAGCTAATATTAGATGAATATAATTGACTTGCCTCTCTTTGAACAGAGCTGAAGGACTACTTGTTGTTGGCCACCTCTCTCGGGGTGCGAGGAATCCCACTGAACGTGTCCCTCCAGGAGGACGTCACCCTTCCCTCTCGGGGCTCGGGACCTCTTTCTCTGGCTCTGCTGTGGAGTTTGACGGCAATGAGGAAGCCCTGTTCTACAACGACAGGTCCAGAGGCCTCGTCTACAAGTCGAACCTCAATGGCACCGGTGGGTTTTTATTCTATTCGTCTCACAACTAGGCTCTAAGTGAGATTTCTGTGATAGAAAAAACATCGTATTACACCCTGTCTGTCAGGGCTCTATTCTTAATCCACCATCACGCTATCGATTTACTCCATTCTCAGTCCAACAGATTTTGACCGGCTACAGAGTGGGAACGGTTGACGCCATGGCGTACGACTGGACCGCAAAAGTCTTGTTCTGGATAACGAACACCTACAAGACGGTGGTGGCCTTCAGAGTCCCAGACAAGTCCAGACGAGACATTGTGACAGGATTGAGGAACCCAAAAGGAATCGCAGTGCATCCCAGTGCCGGGTGAGTGCTTTGATTTATAATGGAAGTACAATATAGTGCAGACACTTTAATGTACTCTCGTTCTACCAGACATGACATATTGTGTTGAAATGTGGGGGAACACCGACAAATGCACCCTACAGTCAATATGCATCATGCAAAAGAGAGCAATAAGAATAATGAATAATGGAGGATATCTTGAGCACACCAATGCACTGTTCTTAAAATCACGTATACTGAAATTTAGGGATCTAGTAGAGTTCAAAACGACACAAATTCGGTTGAAAGCTAAACATAATTTACTTCCTGGCAATATTCAAAACATTTTTAGAGATATGGGAGAGTATGATCTAAGAGGGAGATGGAATTTCAAACAGCCAATTGCTCATACGACCATATATGGTTCTTTGAAATAAGTTTTTTTTGAGAAATCATAGGTTAGAGCTTCAGCCTCGACCCTTTCGGTCAGCCACTTTCTTCTTTTGTTGAATTCTAATTTGTATATTTTGCTGATCGAAATAAACTAAACTCAAAGTCAATAATGTGTAAATTTCAGGGACAGCAACGGGATTAACACAATACACATCATTACTTTACTGCCTTTGTACAAGCCCTGTAATGAAATAAGTTAAATATTACACGCATTATAAAGAAAGGTTAAATGTCCCGTAAACGATATGACTTGGCTGGCTAAATATTGACTCCAGTTTTTAAAGCGTTTAAAAGCGCATTGGCGTTCTCTGTATAATCCCATGACTTGTAAATAGTGAATTTATGAGGTTCTTTCGGAGCAGTCTTGTGATCACCTCGTGCCTGCATCATTACGACGAGCATAAACTTAATTATGCTGCCTTTCAATAATATCCTGCTCATGCAGTATTTTCAGTATCTTTGACTTTGTAAATGGTAAATGGACTTGCATGTCAACATTCACCCATTCACAACCTGATTGCAGAGGTGCCACCTACTCACCAGGATTTAATCTCAACATTTCACACACACTCACACTCACACTCAATGGCACAGTCTTCGTCAGGGGGATTGGAGAAGCAGGAGATTGAACTGCCGATCATCCTATTAGTGTTTGACCCACTACAGCTCCTGAACTACAGTTTTTCCCAAATCAGTTTGATGTTTTTTTAATTGTGATCTACTGGAATACTCAATTTCAGTAATTTTGTAAATTGCTTCTATTTTCTACGGAAACATTACAGGGGAAAAAAGTACTTGAGGCTCGACGTTATAGTACATTGAATGACATCAAGCTTTTAATATATTGTATTTCTGACACATGATTGACACTAAACAGATCTGCTCTCTTGTGTGTCTCCACAAACGTTAATCCACAGCTTCTTGTTTTGGTCTGACTGGTACCGTCCAGCTGTCATCATGAGAGGCTTCACTGATGGCAGCAATGCGGTTCCTCTGGTCAACACGACTCTGGGATGGCCGTATGGGCTTTCTGTTGACTACGTGTAAGCAGCGATGACCTAAAAAGAACAATTGTCGAGCTTTTTCCAGGAATAAAAGAATGTATGTGTATACTCACCGGCTGATTGCTTGTTGTTGGTCTTCAACAGGATGGACAGGCTGTACTGGGTGGATTCCCAATTGGACCAGATCGGTCACATTAGCATACAAGGAGATGACAGACAGACATTTACTAACATCGGCCAGATAACTCAACCCTTTTCTCTCACTATTTATTCAGGCGGGTCTTTTGGTCTCTCCTCATGACTCACACTTATTCTAGTAAACCTATAATATACATGCACAATATAAATCCAATTATATTTAGTATTATATAGGTTTATCTTCAGCTTTGACACCAAGAAATCAAAAACTTTATCATATACCTTAAAAAATTCCTGAGCTCCCTTATTTGTGGGAATGTTTTGATTCAGACCCAAACTCTGCATTTCTAGTTGCCTTCTACTTTAACACAGTAATTCTGCAAAGTTGCAGATAAAGATTACGTGACATATATCAGGTTTACTGCGATTATTAATATCCTCTTCATCTCAAAGTTTCATTCGAAAACCTCAATATAAGCTTTGAATATAACAAATGGCATTCAGTGCATCCCTAATATTTAGTGAATGTGGATTTGTTTTTAATACCTTTTCTAGTCTGTTAAAATACTAAACCATCTACTTTGTGTAGACTACCTGTATGTGTCTGATACAAGGACCAAAGCAGTATTCGAGATGAGGAAGAGGGATGGAGGAGGTAACATTATGATCAGACAAGGAATCACGGGCATCATGAACGTCAAGGCCTATTCAGCCGACTTCCACAGCAGTAAGTTCACACACACACACACACACACACACACACACACACACACACACACACACACACACACACACACACACACACAGCATTGGAGTCTGCAGATAGTGTAAGACTAAACCGGACCAAGAGAGTTGACTCCCAGTAGGCAAGCAGAGCAGTGATGAAAGGGATCTAGAAAAGAAGAGAATGATATACATGTCACATTCTGATACTAGAATAATAAATATAGTTGTGAGTCAGCCAGATATGATAATCCAGAAACTCGCCGACTGCTTCTTCTTCTTCATCATCCTTCTGACAGCGCTCAAGAGCCGCTGCAACCTGGTGGTCAACGGACGCTGCAGCCACTTCTGCTTCCCGACTCCCTCCTCCAGTCGAGTGTGTGGCTGTCCGTACGGCATGAAACTTCAGGCCAATCAGAGGGAATGCATCAAGGACGAATCTGTTCCCCCACCTGACATCTGTAGCCAATTCTCTTTTGAGTGCGACGAAGGCCGCTGTCGACCCAACTCTTACCGCTGTGATGGAATTTCTGATTGCATCGATGAAACGGATGAGGCCAACTGCACCGATACAGGTAAATGTGTGATATACAAAATGTGTTCTGGAAGGAGGAGTGGAAGGAAAGTATTAATCCACCTGTCTGCCTCATGGGTCTTCACCAGGAGCAACTTGCTCTCCACGAGCGTTCACCTGCAACAACAAACACTGCATCAAGTCCAGTTGGCGCTGTGACGGCGTGGACGACTGCGGCGACGGATCGGATGAATCGAACTGTCCCACTCGACTCCCTACCACCTGCGCCGCCAACTACTTTACCTGTGATAACAATAGGTGCATCTCTAAAATATGGGTGTGTGACGGTGACAACGACTGTTCGGATGGCTCTGATGAACACAACTGCAGTAAGTCACACTGTCCATTTTGAGTTTACTTCGGAGTTGTGCAAACATAAATGTGTCAATATGATGTGAAAACATTTAGTTAAACTAGAACGGGCACTCGGTAGAGCGCATACCTTCGCATATCACAAGATTGGGCATTGAATTATGAAAATGTTGGCATTAGTTGCATGCCGATTGGATAGAAATTGACCGCTATGGTAAAAAGAAGATTTTGACCTTTTCATGACCTTAACCTTGACCTTTAACCCGATTGATCCCAAAATCTAATCGAATGGTCCCTGGATAATAACCAATCATCCCACCAAATTTCATGCGATTCGGTTTAATACTTTTTGAGTTATGCGAGTAACACGCATACAAATAAATACACGGCAATCAAAACATAACCTTCCGCATTTTCAATGCGAAGGTAATGAGCTGTATCTGTGATTGACAGATTCAACCATCACCACGTGCCCTCCTTCCTACTTCCTGTGTCCCGACCACCGCTGCATCTACAACTCATACATATGTGATGGAGACCAGGACTGTCTGGATGGCTCTGATGAGAAGAACTGTGGTAGAAATCACTATGACTTTAATATTTTTTGAGTTATATAAGACAAAAGAACTTATTCATTTTTAGGGTTGTGCAATATCGTTTATGTTTTTATATTTCAGTTTAATTATCTTTTGCCTTTTTAATGTCTCCTTTCCACCTGAAGAGTTTGCCTGCGCCTCCTATGAGTTTTCCTGCGCCAGTGCGGACCAGTGTGTCCATTCCAGATATCGGTGTGACAGAGTCTTTGACTGCAGGGACCATTCTGATGAAAGAGACTGCCGTAAGCGTGCGCCCCAAAATGACGACATAACAAATATATCAATTGTGTTTGCTAATCATGACATTATGACTCAGTGCACCACTTGAAATTCTGTCAACTTTATTGTTGATATTATTCATTCGGATAGGAAATACATGTTGAACTGAACAGTTCATTTACATCTTGATTTTCAGTGTTTCAGTTTCCTGTTGGAACGTAACTTTAATTTCTCTGAGAAAGCAGTTTAATAAAAATAAAAATAAATGTGTTGCTCCTCCGTCCTCCAGCCACTCGAGGTCCTGGCCTCTGCCACGACAACGAGTTCCAGTGCCAGGCCGATGGTTTCTGCGTGCCCGATGTGTGGGAGTGTGACGGCTACGCAGACTGTGAGGATGCATCGGACGAACACAACTCCTGCCCACCTGTCACCTGCCGATCCAATTACATCCAGTGCACCAACAAGATCTGCATCCCGGCGAGCTGGTTGTGTGACGGCGACGACGACTGCCGGGACACGAGTGATGAGCAGAACTGCCCCACCCCTCCATTTAGTTGCCCCTCGGGACAGTGGCAGTGCCCCACCGACCAGCTCTGCATTGAGCTGGACAAGGTGTGCAATGGCCAGAGGGACTGTCCCAACGGAGCCGACGAGTCGCCCATCTGCAGTGAGTGGGGACAACTTCTTGAAATTCTGGTTTGTTTTATGTATATATGTATGTGTGTATGTATATATATATATATATATATATGGTTCTTTGAAATAAGTTTTTTTGAGAAATCATAGGTTAGGACACTTATAAGCTCGGTAGCTTCAGCCTCGACCCTTTCGGTCAGCTCTTTCTTCTTTTGTTGAATTCTGATTGTTGTATATTTTGCTGATCGAAATAATCTAAACTTAAACTCAAATATCATGCATTATTTACCATAATTAAACCTCTGCAAAAAAGTATTCCTTAAAATAACATAATTAACCGAATGGCTTTGTTGTACAGTAGGTAAGAATGATATGAATCAATCGAAAAATAATACATGTCAAAAACATGACCGCTATTAAAGTAGAAATGAGGAGAGGACCGTAGGATATAGACGAATGCAACACAATATATTGAGAATAAACATAAAGCAACAACAATCACAGCAGGATGCCTCATGAATACCTTCTACTGACTCACTGTTGTGTAATTCCATGAAGGTCAAGACGACTGTGTGCTGAACAACGGCGGCTGCAGCAACGACTGCGTCCAAGGACCGTTTGGTGCCCAGTGCACCTGCCCCGCTGGATTTCAGCTCCTCAACGACTCCAAGACCTGCGAGGACATCGACGAGTGTCTGATCCCGGGTTTCTGCAGCCAGCAGTGCTTCAACGAGAGAGGAAGGTTCAGGTGCTACTGCTCATACGGTTACCTCCTGGAGCCTGATGGGCGCACCTGTAAAGCTGCAGGTGAGCAACAAACATGACATTACAAAAACATTGCAATTAATAAAATGCTGGACTTATGTAATACCTCTTGTGGTTTTGGGTCATTGCATTCATATCCATCTGTTAAAGTCAAAATACAAGAACTAAATGTAGCATGTTGAGGAACTTAAAGCAACTAACAATGTTATTACATCCATTCAAACAAAGCATACTACTCATAATTTACGTTTCTTTGTGTGTAGTATTTGTATTTAAAAGTATTCTCATGAGCATCATCTAACCGTACACACAAAGATGCACCTCGGATGAGGAAGGGAACAAGTTGTTTTTTCTGCCCTTAGACCGACTAGCAGCGGTTCTTCTGGTTGCCAAGCGGAGCCAGATCATCGCCAACCGGATCAACATGAGACCCCCCCAGATACGACCGGTGATCAGCGGTTCGAGCATCGTGGCCGTGGATTTTGATCGCATAACTTCCAGAATCTACTGGGCCGATGCCTCGCAGAAGAAAATATGGAGTGCCTACCAGAACGGCACCGGCAAACGGGAAGTAAGAGGAATTATTGCACGGAGAGAGATTTCAACCACCGGTCCCAACGTTGCTCTGATGAGTAGAGTTCAAACATAGCTGCAAAGACCTGCATAACTAAATCAAACTGGGCAATATTCTCATTGTAATGTGTCGTTGCTCTAGGTGTTCTCCACTGGTTTGATGGTACCAGATAGTATAGCTGTGGACTGGGTGGGTCGGAACCTTTATTGGAGCGACTCTGTCATGGAAAACATTGAGGTTTCCACTCTGGACGGGCACTTTCGGAAAGTCCTCGTCACCAAGAATATCACCAAACCCCGCGGACTAGTTTTAGACCCCCGTAACTAGTAAGTAGAGACTCTTTGGGAGTCACTGACATCGGCGTTTAGATGTTTTTTAATTTTATATTACATTGCTATCTTTTTTATTTTAGATTTAGCTTCAAACTTCACCTTTGTGCGCCTAAACAGCAAGTCACAAGACATTGATATCACATAGACTCATCACACTGTCATCCCTCCCAGCACCAACCTGATGTTCTGGTCAGACTGGGGTCAGAACCCCAGGATTGAGCGGGCAGACATGGACGGAGCCATGAGACGAGTCATCGTCAGCACCAAGCTCTACTGGCCAAACGGCCTGGCCCTGGACTACACCACCCGCAGGGTCTATTTTGCCGATGCCTACCTCAAATATATTGACTACTGCGACTATTATGGCAATAACCGGCATCAGGTCATGGCGAGTAACCTGGTAGGTTTAGTTTGTTTCAGTTCTTTTGGGAAAAGTTTTTGTCAATCATGACGCCAAATCATTAAACAAACCAGACGAGACGACAACAAAAGCTGTTTACAACTGGGCTACGTAGACAACTGGAAGACTTTCTGGGGAAAACCTGATCTGATGAGGAGAGACGGCATTCATCCCACGTTGGACGGAGCGCGTCTCATTTCTGCGAATATGACCAAGTTGATCACCGGACTTAATCTATGACAACCCAGGGTTCAGATCAGGAACCGGGAGCAGAGTTGTAGTTTAACACCCTTCTCTGCTCTTCCATTCGAGCAGTTACCCACCCTTGACTTTAGAGTAGAGACTGTGTCTGTCCCACGGCCACTTCAATTAAATAAATCAAAAGTAAGCAGAAGAGGAGTCGTACACAATAACCTTATACAAGTTAACACAATTATTTCAGCAGTGCAACAAAATAGGTCTATTAAATGTGGCCTCCTAAATATTCGATCTCTGTCATCTAAAGCTGTGTTACTGACTGATTTAATATCAGATAATCACATTGATTTATGTTGCCTAACTGAAACCTGGCTGAGCCATGAAGAATATGTCTGCCTGAATGAATCGACTCCTCCAAGTCATATTAATACTCACATTCCTCGAGGCACCGGTCGAGGAGGTGGAGTAGCAGCCATCTTTGAATCGAGCCTATTAATTAATCCTCAACCAAAATTACACTACACCTCATTTGAAAGCCTTGTTCTTAGTCTTTCACATCCAACCTGGAAAACACTACAGCCAATTCGATTTGTGATTCTGTACCGGCCACCAGGTCCATATTCAGAGTTTATATCTGAATTCTCAGAATTTATATCAAGTTTGGTTCTTAAAACCGATAAAGTTATTATTGTTGGAGATTTTAATATCCATGTGGATGTTGATAATGATTGCCTTAGTGCTGCATTCATCTCCTTGTTGGACTCGATTGGCTTCTGTCAGAGAGTACAGAAACCCACTCACAGCTTTGGCCACACGCTTGATCTTGTTCTTACTTATGGCGTTGACATTGAGCATTTGAACGTCTTCCCACAGAATCCTCTTCTGTCAGACCACAACCTCATAACTTTTGAATTTATACTACCGGAGTGTACTCCGTTAGTCAATAGTTTCTACACTAGATGTCTAACTGATAGTGCTGTAGCTAAATTTAAAGAAGCGATTCCTTCTGTATTTGATTCGACCACGCCTCAATATAACAGAGGACTCCTGGTCTAACTTTAGTCCGTCCCAGATTGATCATCTTGTTGACAGTGCCACAGGCTCTCTGAGAATGACACTGGACTCGATAGCCCCTCTGAAGAAGAAGACAGTGAGGAAGAGGAGGTTTGCTCCTGGTATAACCCTCAGACCCGCAAACTGAAGCAACGTCGTTAAAGCTTTGACGCATATGGCGTTCAACTAATCTCGAAGAATCCCGCTTAGTTTGGCGAGATAGTCTTAAAACATATAAGAAGGCCCTCCGTAATGCCAGAGCAGCCTATTACTCATCAATAATAGAAAAATAAAAACAACCCCAGGTTTCTCTTCAGCACTGTAGCCAGGCTGACAGAGAGTCACAGCCTGGGACGAGCATTCCTATAAACCTTAGTGGTAATGACTTTATGAACTTCTTTAATGAAAAGATTTTAACTATTAGGGACAAGATTAATATTCTCTTGCCCATAACCAGTGCCAATCTGTTCTCAAGTGGAATGGCCTTGGAAACCGCTGTATGCCCTGGTGTATATTTGGAGGGATTTTCTCCTATCAACCGTGACCAATTATTTTCAACGGTTTCGTCTACTTGACGCCTACCTGTCTCTTGATCCCCACCGGAGGCTGCTTAAAGACGTGTTGACCCCATCCGGCGAGGCTGCTTTAAGGCGTGTTGCCTTTAATTGCGGCTCTCTATTAGATATTATCAATGTGTCTCTGCTAACAGGCCACGACCACACTCCTTCAAGGTGGCTGTTATTAAACCTCTCCTGAAGAAGCCCACTCTGGATCCAGAGGTTTGGGCTAACTACAGACCGATCTCTAACCTCCCTTCCTCTCCAAGATCCTTGAGAAAGTGGTGCAAAATCAGTTGTGCGACTTTCTACATCATAATAGTTTATTTGAGAAATTTCAATCAGGATTTAGAAAACACCACAGCACCGAGACGGCACTGGTGAAAATTACAAATGACCTCTTAATGGCAGCAGATAAAGGACTCCTCTCTGTACTGGTCTTGTTAGACCTTAGTGCTGCATTCGACACCATTGACCATGACATCCTGTTACAGAGACTGGAGCAGTCGATTGGCATTTCAGGCACGGCACTAATTTGGTTTAAATCCTATTTATCAGATCGATCTCAGTTTGTATTTATGTGATGGCGCCTCGATAACCACCAACGTTAATCACGGAGTTCCACAAGGTTCTGTGCTTGGACCAATTTTATTTACCTTATACATGCTTCCTTTGGGCAATATTATCAGGAAACACTCCATAAACTTTCATTGTTATGCAGATGACACTCAACTATATTTATCGATAAAACCAGAGGAGAGCAACCAACTCTGTAAAATTCAAGCATGTCTTAAAGACATAAAAACATGGATGACCTGCAACTTCTTGATGTTAAACTCAGACAAAACCAAGTAATTTTAATCGGCCCTGAGCACCTCAGAGATCAATTATCTGGTGATGTGGATTCTGTAGACGGCATTGCCCTGGCATCCAACACCACTGTAAAGAATCTTGGCGTTATCTTTGATCGGGACTTGTCCTTTAACTCCCACGTAAAGCAAATCTCAAGGACTGCATTCTTTCATCTACGTAATATTTCAAAAATCAGGCACATCTTGTCTCAAAAGATGCAGAAAAATTGGTTCATAGCGTTTGGTACTTGAGACTGGATTACTGCAACTCCTTATTAGCAGGCTGCTCTAATAAATCTCTTAGGTCCCTCCAGTTGATCCAGAATGCTGCAGCTCGTGTTCTCACTAAAACTAAGAAAGAGATCACATCACTCCTGCACTAGCTGCTCTGCACTGGCTCCCAGTAAAATCAAGAATCACTTTTAAAATTCTTCTCTTAACCTACAAAGCCTTGATTGGTGGTGCTCCATCATATCTTAAGGAGCTTGTCGTACCATATTGCCCTAGAGAGCTCGCTCACTAAATGCGGGACTACTTGTAGTTCCTAGAGTCTTAAAAAGTAGAATGGGAGCCAGAGCCTTTGTTATCAAGCTCCTCTTTATGGAACCAGCTTCCAATTTCAGTCCGGGAGGCAGACACAGTCACCTCGTTTAAGAGTAGACTTAAGACCTTCCTCTTTGACAGAGCTTATAGTTAGGGCTGAATCAGGTTTGCCCTGGTCCAGCCCCTTGATATGCTGCTATAGGCTTATAGCTGCCGGGGTTTTACTTTTAGGATGCACTGAGTACCTATCTCCTCTTTTTCTCTCCTTAAGGATGAATTTTCATCTCACAATCACACGTTACTAACTCAGCATTCTGCCCGGAAGTCCTTTTGACTTTACTCTCATGGGGGTCATCGACCCATGAGACGGCATAGATCCTATCTGCCTGATGGATCGTCTGGGTCGTGGAATTCCTGCTCATGACTACGCCACTGTCCTGTTGAGACTCACTCCTCCTCCCCACCGCCATCTGCCTGATGGATCGTGGAGGTCTCCATCGTGGAATATGCCTACTATGAACTATTCATACACTCTGTCATATTCATTGAATGTATTTTAACTCTAAATCTGTCCTTCTGTACACATTACATCTATTGCATCTGTCCATCCTAGGAGAGGGATCCTCCTCTGTTGCTCTCCTCCAGGTTTCTTCCCTTTTCTTCCCCCTGAAGGGTTATTTGGGAGTTTTTCCTGGTCCGATGTGAGGTTTTGGGGCAGGGATGTCTATGTGTACAGATTGTAAAGCACTCCGAGACAAATTTGTAATTTGTGAAATTGGGCTATACAAATAAACTGAATTGAATTGAATTGAATGCAACACAATAAATCTGATTTTTTAATTATTTTTTTTATTGTTTTGACCCCATTCAATGTTTAACGTCGGTGTTCTTTCGGGTCAATTTGACCCCAGGCTGTTTTTCACTGTGTCAAACGTATAAGAAATATCAACTTTTTTATATATTTAAAGGGCTATTTAGGTAGTCAACAAACAAACATAAAGTACCTCACACTTAAACTTGGAAAACAATATTAATTCTAATATTTTCTGGAGGTTTTAATTGCTCGCGTCAAATTGACCCCGAGGGTAAAATATGTTAGTAAATATAAAGGTAACAGGAGGGTTAAACATTGAATGGGGTCAACTTGACCCTACGGTAACAGGAGGGTTAAGAAGGAGAATGTTCCGCTTGTCAGAAGTAGTTTTCATGTCAGAGATTATTATCGCTGTTTCAGGACTATATTTAAATTGTGATTGACTAAAAACTGACTTGTTTACTTTCTTAACAATATTGTTTTTATTCTTCGTTGGGTTCTGTCACACGAAAACACGCCTCGCTGATATGGACAAACTGACTGAAGGTGGTCGGTCATTTGAGACATGGTACAAATCAGGGAGCACTACCTCCTGTTGGCAGGGGCTCGTGGTAAATCAGGGAGTCCTTAATAAATAAGTAAAAAACACCTCCCCTATGCACCTCACACCAGGTTCTCCAGCACCCACACGGAATGACCGTCTTCGAGGACGACATCTACTGGTCGGAGCGCTACACCAGTAAAGTGATGAGGTCGAACAAGTTCCATGGCGGGAACGTCACCACTTTGATGAGCGGTGTCTACCAGCCTTTGGGCATTGTTATGGACTATCCCATCAAACAGCCCATAGGTAACCGCAGTGAGACTGGACATCTTACTTGCATACATGAACATTTCTGGAGTGTACTGAAATGATAAAGTGTAGGATGTTAAAAGCGTGTATAATTTGTAATCGGGGAGCATAAATTGAGCTGAATTGTAAGAGTCGTATATATCTAGTTGAAAGCATGCTCCTAAAGTTATGCTAACTACTTGTTAATGTATTGAGGGAACAGCAGTTAAAGCCGTAGCTGAAGAGAAAACTAAATACTTGAATCGAAATGTAAGCAACAAAAAAATCTAAAACAAAAAAAGCCAGAAAAGTGCATTTAAAACTCAGCAAATGATCATTTTACTGTTCATTTGATAGTATGTTGAAAACATGTCAAAAGTAAATCTAAGTCTGGTTGGAGGTGACACTGGTTTTGTTTTTAGGCATCAACCCATGCAGAGAACACCTGTGTACTCAACTGTGCCTGCTGGCAGGCATGAGGCCCCGGTACTACACCTGCCACTGCCAGTCTGGCTGGAAGCTCGATGCTGACAAACGCACATGTGTCAAAGGTAGCTTTTTGTACTTTTATTTTTTACGTTGCTCAACGTGGTTTAAATGAAAAACATCATTTAACCTTTTGGCCTGTGCACTATTCTGTTCTAGATGAGACTCCCTTCTTGATGGTGGTGAGAGATTCTGTGATTTTTGGCATTCCCCTTGACCCCGCTGACCCCTCCAACAATGCAATGGCCCCCGTGTCCGGCATCAGCCAGGGGCAGGACATCGACTTTGACGATCGAGAGCAGTTAATCTATTGGGTGCAGAACTCTGTGAGTGGAGGTTAACTTGAACCGTGTATGATTGACGATATATAATGTGTTTATGTAAATGATGTACTGTGGAAAAAGTTATCCCATGTGAATAGTATCGCTGTAGAGAAGTACAAGTTTAGGCTTTAAACGCCTTACATGTGTTATTTCCACAATCAAATGGAGGTTTATGGTGAGTTAGTGATATTGATTTTTATTGATATTGTTTTTGTTGATCTTTTACGTCTCTATTTCTCAGCGTTCTATTTGGCAAGTGAAAACCAGCGGTGCCAACAGGTCTGAGTTTGCTCCAGCTGCTTTCATTGGCTCGCCGGCTGGCTTGGCTTTTGATTGGATAAGCCGAATAATGTATTACACCAACCCTACTGCTAAAACTATCGAGGTAAGCACCTTTTGAGACACAGATTATGATGAGTGTTGATTTGAGTTATCAAACTAGTTCTGTCTTGTTGAACATAATCCCTCTCTGTTTTCTTATCGCACATTCAATCTCAATTACATTCATTACTGATGTATCTGGGATTTGTAACTGTTCTTAAATCAATCAATTTCCACCCTCGTAAATGTTTATTTTTTTCAGTGTGTCACTTTATTTCAGTTTTTCAGTAATTAAATGCTAGTTTACACTTCACCAAGGTTATCCGTGTGGATGGAGACCAGCACTATAGGAAGACCCTCATCACCTTCACCGGGAAACCGGAGGGAACCGGAGAGCCCTTTGGAATAGCCCTGGATCCAGCTCGAGGGTAAAACCTCCGTTTCACCAATGAAGCATTTGCTCCATGGCCTTTATTCAGTGGAAAGAGAAAACAATGGAAAGAGCAAATCCATTTGTCAGTTTCTGTGTGTGAAATGGTCCAAGATTCTGTGTTTTTAAATGCGAGAACAATACTTCTTCACTCGTATCTACTTTGTTACCGGCACTGGAAAGACGGAACCAAGAGACCAGGACCTGAATAACTGCACAGCATTCATTAAGCAGACGATAGCAGACTCACGAGGATAAAGCGGTTCGATTGTTTGAAAGACGATCACATAATTGGAAATTCAGAGGATTTATTTCTCTAGCAACAACACCTCCATCTCCATCACGTTCCATGTCATGTAAACAACCCATCCAAAGCTATAAACAGTCATATGTAATACAGTAAGACTCTATTAGCTACATCTTAATGTTTTTACAGTATGTACCAACAAAACAATCACTTTCCTTTTGTATATTATGAATGAATTCACACTAAGATCAATGTAAACACTGTTGATGACGACTAATTAGTGTGTTCCTCTTCATTTGTTTCTCATATTCACATATTCCCTTCACAGGAAGTTGTTTTGGACCGACAAGGGGTCAGACAATGGAGTTCCTCCGAAGGTCGGCAGTGCCAACATGGACGGAGGGAACGCCGTAAACCTCTACACGGGCAACCTGGCCAATATCGGGTTCATCGCCACCGACATCTCTACCATGAAACTGTACTGGGGCGTGGCGGGCTCAGGGGTGGTATGGACACTATACCTGCTCTACTTATAGACTATGAACAAAGAATGTGTCATTTACTGTCCATGTCGGTGCTATTTTCCATTTGCGAAAAGGTTATCCTTTTAATACTCGATGTCAAACTATTCAACAAGTAATTTCCTACACAATAATGTGATGTGTTCAGATCAAGTTTTTCTTTATATTCATGTTCTCCTTGTTCTCATGTTACGTCTTCTGCTATTAATGTACTTTTAGTTCAACTCCAAGCTGTAGCTCAGTGGGGTGAGGGGGTCGTCCTGCAACCCCAAGGTCGTCGGTTCGATCCCCGCTCTCCCCATTAGTTGCAAGTGGAAGTGTCCTTGAGCAAGGCACTGAACCCCCAGTTGCCTCCCTGGCGCGTCACTGCAGCCCACTGCTCCTTAATGACTAAAGAGGGGTTAAATGCAGAGAACACATGTCGTTGCCTGTGCAATGACAATAGATTGAATCCAATACTGGTCCCGATTTAACTACTTTCAGTAACCACGCCCTCTTTGCTCGCCGTCCTTATTTTTCCAGATTGAGTGTGGCACCATGGACGGAGTAAGCCGGGTAGTTTTGGTGAGTGGCCTGTCCCACCCGTGTGGGCTGACGGTCTACCTGAGCCACCTCTACTACACCGACCTGGACTACGAGGTCATTGAGAGGGTGGACAAGGTCACCGGTGCTAACATGTTGGTGATGAGGAGCAGGATGGCCGGTCTGCGCGCCCTCAAAGTGCACGCCAGAGACGGTATGTGGACTTGCTTGTTTTTTATTGAATGCAGATATATCTGTCCTTGAGTTTGTATGGTGTTTTCTTCTGGACTGTTGTATTACGCAACAGTTCATTACTGCCAGTGAGCAAGCGAGCAGTTGTGTCCTCCTCAAGGACAGCATCATAATAAGTATTTCATCTTTTGTGTTGATAAGGATTTTAACCTGAAAGAAGAATTTTTTTTTTCTCTCTTTCACATATGTATTTTAATAATATTTAGTTTTATTTATTTGATTACGAAGAAATATCAATTTGGATATTCATGGTACAAAGAGGAATCAGTATATTTTAAAATGCTCTATTAATTACAACAGTGCACAATAGTGCATAGATACGTTTTTCTGAATATTCACAGTGCAACATTCATACATGCACAGATTTCACACGTATAATAATGATAATTATAGCAATATAATAATACAAAACCTTTTTAATATAGCTTAAGCAAAAACTCAGTTATATTCCCTAAAATTTTAAGATAGATCCTTTTTTTTATTCAGCAGGGATGGGCCATGATGGGGTTTTAAGGCGGCAAATAAAAACAGCAAGGTTGTTGTGGCATCCGGCTCAACCTCGATCCAATCTTGCTCAGTTTAGATCAAAATAAAATAAAAATTAAATTATAATATTTAAATTGAACTTTTCTCACACAAAAAAAAAAAAAATGCTGCCTACTTCTTCAGATGTTTATTTAAATGTTGATAGCATTACGGTACTATGGGCTCATATGACCCAGTCATTCTCAATTCCACCAATATCTTTCTCTCTTCCCCTCAGCCTCAGCCGGGACCACCAACGCCTGCAGCTCCAACAATGGGGGTTGTCCCCACCTATGTCTCCCCAAACCAGACAACCAAAAAACCTGTGCCTGCACCACAGGCTTCATCCCGTCTCAAGATGCCTCCCGCTGTGAACTGTATGAATCTTTCGCAATTGTCTCTACTACCAAGTACATCCGTGGCTTCCACATAAACAGCTCTGACCACTCCGAGGCTATGGTGCCTCTCGGCGGAAGTACGTTGGCTTAATGTCCTTCTACATCACGGTGTTGTAAATTGTCGGCTGTACATTTACCAAATTATCAGTTTATACAAGTAGCATTTACATTTTTTTTTGCAGCTTCTTACGTTAAGGGCAAGTTGGATCTCCATATTGAATCTGGCTTTGTATACTGGGCTGACAACAGCACCTCCACCTCATACAAGGGCATCCACCGGGCCAAAATAGATGGCGGGAGTTACAGCACTGTCCTCAACTCGGGCGTTGGAAAAGGAGGCATCCAGGGCCTTGCTGTAGACTGGGTTGCGGGTATGAAGCCACCCAACTTTCCCGTCATTCATCCATTATCATTACAAATACAGGCAGACTTACAGGCGCAAGGGGCAAAGACATTAACTAGAAGTTGCATAAAGAAAGTCGGATATAATATTTCACTAAAGTGATTAATTTCATGCACAATCAAAACCTGTGGTTGTGTGTCTCTCTGCTTGCAGTAATCTTATCCTCGTCGCTCCATTCACTGTCTTAGGTAACTTGTACTTCACCAATGCCTTTGAGAGAGAGACCTTCCTGGAGGTGCTTGCCATCAACACCACGTACCGAATGATTCTCCTCAAGTCCTCCCAGGACGAGCCCCGTGATGTGGCTGTCAGCCCCAAGCTCCGCTACCTCTTCTGGACTGACGGTGGCCAAACGCCCAAAATTGAGCGTGCCCTGCTGGATGGCACCAACCGCACTGTGTTGGCATCAAAAAGCCTTGTGTCCCCTCGTGGCCTTACCATCGATTACACCAATGATTTCCTCTACTGGACAGATGATGTTCTTAATATGATCTCCCGAATGGCCACAGATGGCACACAGAGGCAAATTATCCGGTATGGCAGCCGGTATCCGTCCCCAACAGGGATGGCTATATTCGGAAACGACATGCTCTGGGTGGATAAAAAGCTTGGGAGGCTCTTACAGGCCAGCAAGGACCCAGCCGATACTGACCAGCCAGAGGTGAGAGTTAAATCTGACTTTATACAGATTCAGCTTTCAGGATGATGCTGTTTTTTAAATATTACATGGACTCCATACAATGTATGTCCCAAAGTTCCTCTATTTAGTTAGTCGGAAACAATATTGTCATTGTTTAATGGACAACATAAGGGCTGCAGTTGATGCTAGTTATATTATTAGTAAATCTGATAACAAGTCTGATTATTTTCTCAATAAATGGAAACATCTATATGCTGTACTTTTTTACAGTCAATGGTAGGGCTTTCAACAAATATTCTAAATTTGACCTAATTGTGGAAACTGCCGTACTGCATCTCTCTGCCTTGCATGTTCTCATGTGGTCCTGGACCGCTGCAATGAATGCACTGAATGACATGAAGTTTGTTTGTTTGTTTGTATTTTTTTATTCAGTCAATCAAATCAAATACAAAACAATATTATCCTATAAAATATACAAAAGAGAAAGACTGAAAAGGTATAGGTAGAAGCAAAAAAATGCTTATAAATTCCTATCCTAAATTGAAATCAAAATAAATCAGAAAATTTATATAAAATAAAGAAGAAAATAAAACAAAACAACAATAAACAAGATTAAAAAAACAAAATATATGTATATATACTACCACATACATCTTGCATATTAATCCGTTTTTAATTACATTTATAACTCAAGTATTTTTTTATAAATAATTCCCTTAAAAAACAAAAAGGAGTTCACCATTCTTACTTCTATTTCAACATTATTCCATAATTGAACTCCGACAACAGAAATACATCTTCTTTTAATCCCTTTTTTAGCCTTTTGTACCGTGAACTTACAAATTTTTCATATTTACACTCATGTATTGAAAATAAACTTTGTACAGTCTGGCAGTGACTTTGCTTTAGCTCTGTACATTGTCTGCATTATTTTATAATAAACCAAATCATTAAATTTCATAACACGTGATCTGTAAAACAAAGGGTTTGTGTGCTCATAGTAGCCGACATTATTCATGATGCGTATCGCACGTTTTTGTAACTCAAGTCACTGAAGCACAATGATGAATAATACAACCGTAATGATGGCAGATGTGAGGAAACGTGTGTGATCCTGCTGTGATTGTGCTATGCCTCTAAAAAACAACCCTGTTTTTCCCAACGCTACCAGGTCATTCGAGACGGTCTTGAGGGGCTGACGGATGTCACTGTCTTTGACGCTCATGTCCAGCCTACATCTGCCAGCCAGGTGGGCTTCAACCCATGTCAAGAAGATAATGGACGCTGCCAGCAGCTCTGCTTCGCCGTGCCGAGCCAAGAGCAACCGAAATGCGGTTGCGCACACGGGTCGCTCCTGGGTAATGGAGTCACGTGTGGTTACGGACAAGATGACTTTTTAATTTTCACTACAGATTACAAGATGAACAGCCTGAGGTTAGATCCTTTGGATCACAGCACCCCTTATCCAGTGGTGAACGTGGGCTACAACTTGATGGCTTTGGATTATGACTTCAAGGACAAGAGAATTTTCTTTACCCAGTTTTTGGGAATTGGCCGAAGCAAAATTGGCTACGTCACCACAACGTCCATCACTAACCCTCCCGTCTTTATAGCTACAAGTGAGTTCAACTGTATTTGTCAGATGTTTTTCTTTCCTGTTGTATCCTTCACTCTCCTCTCTTACCCTCGTTTCATTTTCTAATTTGTTTTCTAATTTTATTATTTTATTCACTGTGTATTCACAACCATCTTGTGTCTGTTACACTGCTCAGATTTGAATGACCCTGAGGGATTGGCGTACGATTGGGTCAACAAGCGTCTCTACTTTACCGACGACTATAGCCGCAATGTCCAGTCCATGGGGGGGGGATGGGATGAACCGCTCAATCATCGCACAGGCAAATCGTCCCAGAGGCATCGTTGTTGACCCCTGCTATGGGTAAAAACCACAGCCCATTATATCACTCTATGATGGAGCTCCTTTCCTCCCATCTTACTCTGTTATGTCTTCCCAGTTACCTGTACTGGACTGACTGGGGCTATCCAGCTAAGATTGAGAGGGCCACACTAAGTGGAAGGTTCCGGACCCCAATCATTGCAAGCAGGCTGACGACGCCCAATGGCCTAACTCTGGATTATGAAGAAAGGATGCTTTACTGGGCCGATGCCTCATTGTACGTCCAGTTGTTGATATATTCTGTGCTGCAGCAGATTCCAGACGACTAAAACAGTTTGACGACTCCTCTTCTCCCCATCTGCTTCCCTCAGAGATAGGATTGAAAGGGCCTCTTTAACTGGTGCCAACCGACAAGTGATCTTGCAAGGGGTCCAGTACCCGTACGCCATGACCGTCTTCCAACAGGACATCTTCTGGACCGACTGGACGGAGAGAGCCGTTTTTAGGGCGGGGAAGGACGACGGTTCTGGCTTTGCGGTGCTGGTCCAGGACCTGCAGTACCGACCAAACGACATCCACGTGTATGCCGCATCTAAGCAAGAAAGCTGCTCCAGCTCTTGTCAGCAGTTCAACGGAGGCTGCAGTAACATCTGTGTTCCCGGTAAGAATACTTCCTTGTGATTGCTACCATGCAAGTAACTGAATCCCTTCTGATTTGTCAAGTTGAGTTACACGTCAACCAACAGGCTTTCCAATAATAATTGTAAATTCTGTTTTTTCTGAAAAGATTGTCCAATTTGTTGCTGTTCAGAGGCTTATTTTATACATTTGACCGATGATGTTTTGGTGCCTGAATTAAATTATTTTTTAAATTCAAGAAAGTCCTGCGTTAAGCTCCTTGAAACTTTAACCAAAATAACAAGACAACAGATAAGTCTTTTATATATTTCAGGTGAGTGCTTTTGCTCACTCGGAAATCTAATCCGGTAGAGGACGTTCTGAATATCACAAACAAGTTAACAACACAAAGAGACACGCAGTAATACTTAATAACAACATTTAAAACATTTTTAAGACTCTCCATTCTGAAATCCCCTCACCTCTAATAATCTCTCCTGCAGGTCCATTGGGCCCAGAGTGCCAGTGTCCTCATCAGGGCAAGTGGTACCTGGCCAACAATGGCAAAGACTGTATCACAGACACAGGGAAACGCTGCCAACCGGAGCAGTTCACCTGCCTCAATAACGACTGCATCTCAGCACGATGGAAGTGTGACGGCGACAACGACTGCCAGGATAACTCTGATGAGCTGGAGAGAGTTTGTGGTGAGAGATGGGGTTTAATCTGACTTTGGAGTAGACGGTGGATGGTTTCCATTTTGAGTGGACAGATGGAAGCAGAACAAGTAAGCAAGCAGATTGGTTGCAGATAATGTACATAAACGCTGATGATTTTTGGCATTTTAATCCCCCCAAGGTATCAATTGTGCTACACAATGCTAACTTGTGAAAGAGACACACGCATTTTTTTATCAGCTTTGACTGTTTTTTGTTTTAATATCGGTAAATTATTTATCAATAAAATTCAAATTAATTAATCAATTAATTTGGGGCAATTACTTTAGTTTTAAAAAGAGAATAAACGGAAAAACTAAGACATAAATAATAATAATAATACATTTATTTTATAAGGTGCCTTTCAAGGCACTCAAGGTCACCGTACAACACATTAAGAACAGTTCAAGGATGGACACAATTAAAAAAGCAGAACAGTCAGTAAACATCCCAGCTCTCTGTTGTTTCTCCTGCTCAGCCTTCCACACCTGCTCAGCCGTGGACTTTACCTGTGACAATGGCCGCTGTGTGCTGGTCAGAGACGCCTGCGACTTCACGGACGACTGTGGAGACAACAGCGACGAGCGAGGCTGCCCCTTCCCCACGTGCAACCCGGCGACTGAGTTCACCTGCGCCAGCGGACGCTGCATCAGCGCAGCCTTCGTCTGCGACGGCCACAACGACTGCCGAGACAACGGCACCGCCGACGAAATCAACTGCCGTGAGTGACGGTTAGGCCGATCAAGGGATGATTTAACAACAAGATGGAAAATTGTCACCACAAGTGCTTTTTCCACTTGGTATTTCCCACCAATACTAAGTGTACATTGAGTTTTGTTGTTGCATAGCAGCTGGTATACGACATTTTATTTCACCACTGTCCCAAACAGAATTTAAATTGCTCTGAAGGCAGCGTAATCGATCAAATGTTATTAATGTTATCCTCTTATATTATTATAGTCATCTATAATGGTTATTTGTATATCAAAACAAAATTGATTTGGGAATAAAACTTTATTTCTATTGAAAAAATATAAATATTAAATCTTTGAATTAGTCGTTTAAATGTTATTAATGTTATCCTCTTATATTATTATAGTCATCTATAATGGTTATTTGTATATCAAAACAATATTTATTTGGGAATAAAACTTTATTTCTATTGAAAAAATATAAATATTAAATCTTTGAATTAGTCATTTAAATGTTATTAATGTTATCCTCTTATATTATTATAGTCATCTATAATGGTTATTTGTATATCAAAACAAAATTGATTTGGGAATAAAACTTTATTTCTATTGAAAAAATATAAATATTAAATCTTTGAATTAGTCGTTTAAATGTTATTAATGTTATCCTCTTATATTATTAGTCATCTATAATGGTTATTTGTATATCAAAACTATATTTATTTGGGAATAAAACTTTGTGTTTCTATTGAAAAGATATAAATAATAAATCTTTGAATTAGTCGTTTTAATGATGTGTTAAAAGCGGCTTAGAGCTGCTGTTACGAAGTTAAACAGATCATGATTCCCTCTCTTAATATCTATTTCATAACACTTTGAAAACATCTACTTCAAAGAACATCATTTTTTATAGTGCCAATATGGAATTTGAACATGATCATGATAACGTCATAATTTACTCTCATTTTTACTGAACCGAGCCTGAACGCATCATAATGTTACCCAGTGGAACCTCTGAATGTTTAGCGCCTGTGCTGACAACTTTACTAGCTTTCTAATTATGCTTATTTCAACATGGATGTGTTGTTCACAGTGGATATGATCAGAGTCAAAGACTAGAAAGCATTAATGCCAACGTCTTGACAGCAAATGTTTACTGTTAACGATTGCAGTGAAAGTCCATTCACAGTCACACTATGGTGGTTCACTGTATAATAATCCGCGATTCAACTATGGATCGACTACGTCCGTCCCACCGCCAATTACAGTCGTTATCTCCACCTTTTAAGCACAATGTGTCCTGTGTATTTGATTCTATGGCTGATGTTTTGACCTTTGACCTTTGCCCTCCTTGCCCCTCTGCAGCTGACAGATTGTGTCCTGAAGGCCAGGTCAAGTGTGACCGCAACAACATCTGCATCTACCCTGGAAACCTGTGTGACGGCTACAACAACTGTGGAGACAACAGCGATGAGAATCCTCTCTTCTGCAGTAAGTGGAAGCATTTGAGAGAGAGAGCGTAGCGTGTCCCTTACGGAGGTTATATGCAGAGTGATGAACTAGAACTGGATGTATGGAAGAGTTTGTGTTACTATTATAAGAGGAACTGAAACTGGGCACTTGGCAGATGATGGACATCAGGCTCCGGATGCGTGTGAATTAAGTTTAACGATATTTAATGGCAAGAAGTGTAAACAAACGATCGAGGCTCAGGGTCGTGGGTTTCGTGGTGATCCGGGAACAAGCTCGAAGCACCCGGGTCAAGATGAAAGAGAACGATCTTTCCCCAGTACAGAGTCTTAGTCCCAGAATCAGCCAATCACCTCCTCTTCAAAGTTTAGTTTAGTTCAGCCTCTAACACCTTCCTGTTGGATAAAAGTCCCGCTATCAAAATGGAGAGGTCAAAGGTCACGACCCCCGGGTCAAAACATCACTTCCGGTCAAGTCGCTAAACGAGTATTTTCACAATAAAAGTCCCGTCTGTTATTGTCTGCATTAAAGTCACTTCACGGGCTTCAACCGGCTTCCACAATCTGAAATACTAACTAACATTCACTCTCATGCAACATATATTAATTCTTGCCATTTACATTTGCATAGAGTAAACAGTCCCCCTATGCCTATTATAATATCTTTCTATATGTATTAATTTAAAGCTGAAGTCTACAGAATCACAATAAACTATTCCAACCTAACAATGTGTTCCAGTGGGTCGGACATGTTCTCCGGATCAGTTCCGCTGCGATGAAGGGAAGTGTATCCCCGACTCCTGGGTGTGTGACTCCATAAATGACTGCAGTGATGGGACGGATGAACCTCTTTCCTGTCGTGAGTTCTCTGCGTTTACATTTGATTCAGTATCGATATCTTCGTCAATGTCGTCAGACCTTTGACTTTGTAGTTACATGCCATTATTTTAGTGTTTCGACTGTGATTTTAGTTGGCTTGATGAGTCGAGCCATTCCATCTGGATGATACCTTTTTATATGCAGTAACTCACAATTGGAGTTTTTTTATGTTAATGTCTGCAAATATTTGTCGAAATAAGGCAAAATGTGTGTCATTGGATATGCTATACAAATGATTTAGTTGTGCATATTAGATGCTGTATATTTCCAAATCAAACCGTTCAGCTGGTTAATGGTCTGCGATCAGAGTAGATCTCTGAAGGCGATTCTCTTTCTGTGTTCCTGTGCAGAGGATCAAATCAAAACGTGCGGTCCCAGCCAGTTCACTTGTACAGATGGAAACTGCATCCCCCAGGCGATGGTCTGTGACGGTAACAATGACTGCTGGGACAACAGTGATGAGGCTCCTGAACTACAGTGTGGTGAGATAGCACAGAGACATGTATTCCACTGTGCGACAAGACTACTGGTAATCTATTTATCATATGTGTGTGTGAGAGAAGAGCATTTTTTCATTTTTTTTTTCTGAGCTTCATCCCATGTCTCATCTATTTTTTTTCCTCTTCGTACCCTTTTATCATGCGTCCTCTTAAAATCTTTCCAGCTAAACGTGTAATTTTCCACATGTTAATGGTATCATATACTTCTAGTTATAGCATCCATCTCTAGTCAAGCGTACTCATCTTCTCTCCGTCTGCTTCAGGCCAACGTACCTGCAGTTCAGACCAGTTCACCTGTCCGACCTGGTTCCCCGGTTCCCCGCGCTGTGTGTCGTTAAGCTACGTGTGTGACGGAGAGAACGACTGCGCCAACGCTGCTGATGAACTCCAGAACTGCCCCAACCGCACCTGCAATATGAATGAGTTCGCCTGCTCCAATAGGCTTTGCGTTCTCCTCCCCTACCAGTAAGTAGGAGTGTGTGTGTGTTAACAAAATCTGACTTTTTACCTTCGCATTGAAAATGCGGAAGGTTATGTTTTGATCGCAGTGTATTTATTTATTTGTATGCGTGTTACTCGCATAAGTCAAAAAGTTTTTAACCGAATCGCATGAAATTTGGTGAGATGATTGGTTATTATCCGGGGACCATTTGATTCGATTTTGGGATCGATTGGCTCAAAGGTCAATGTCAAGGTCATGAAAAGGTCAACATCTTCTTTTTACCATAGCGCGGTAAATTTCTATCCAATTGACATGCAACTAATGCCAAAATGTTCATAATTCAATGCCCAATCTTGTGATATGCGAAGGTATGCGCTCTACCGAGTGCCCGTTCTAGTTTTTTTATTATTTTGCGAGTCCGGACACTAATTATCTTGTGACTTCATAGAGTCTAACGCATCGGTCCTCCTCCCCAGGTGTGACCATGTAAATGACTGCGGGGACGGCAGCGATGAGTTGGGCTGTACTTACGACACGTGCAGCAGCAGCCAGTTCACCTGCAGTAACGGGCGTGCATCCTCGCCTCCTACACCTGCGACGGGCAGAGCGATTGTACGGACGGCTCGGATGAAGCAGAGAGCTTGTGCGTCACGCCGCAACCCACCTGCGCTCCTCAGCAGTACATGTGCAAGTCGGGCGAGTGTATCGACGACGAAAAGGTGTGCAACGGACAAAAGGACTGCCAGGACAACAGTGACGAAAAAGGCTGCGGTGAGAGATTTGGAAATATGACTATGTCAAAATGTTGAGTGATTTGGGTTTACAGGAGATTAAAAAACAGCATATCCCTCACACAACCACGCTATCACGAACATATATTTGCATTGTTTGATTTTTTTTTTGTCACAAGAAACAATACAAACATTTGCTTTCCTTAACCCTCCTGTTACCTTAACATTTACTTACATATTTTACCCTCGGGGTCAATTTGACCCCAGCAATTAAAACCTCCAGAAAATTATTAGAATTAATATTGTTTCCCAAGTTTAAGTGTGAGGTACTTTATGTTTGTTTGTTGACTACCTAAATAGCCCTTTAAATATATAAAAAAGTTGATATTTCTTATATGTTTGACACAGTGAAAAACAGCCTGGGGTCAAATTGACCCGAAAGAACACCGACATTAAACATTGAATGGGGTCAAATTGACCCTAAAGGTAACAGGAGGGTTAAATGCATCTCCACTTTGGTACATTTTGTGAAGTAACATTAGTTTCTATGATATTTAAAATGATAGATTGTCCATTTAATTATTTATTTGCCAAACTATTCTACACTGTGATGTCAAACATCTTCAAATGTTTGTTTTTGTTTCACACAAGTTTTAATTAAAAAGGAGAAGAGCAATTAATGCTCAATTCTGAGAAATGTAGCATCATTGTTTGATGAATAACTTCAATTATTAATACATTTCCACATTTTTAATAAAAATTCTAGGAATCAGTTCATTGACTAATCGTTTCAAGATTTATACATTAGCACCCTAATCTGTTAGACTAGTCTTTGGATATTTTGTATACAGCAATGAAAGTGTGATGAACTCAACAAATCAACATTAAGTTCAAAATAGGCAAAGAATAATGTAAAGACTATATATACATAATGAGATCCCTCAAGTAATTTATCTGTCTCACCTTTTTTCTTGTCTTTTTTCCACTCCACCTGTTTAGGAGTCAATGAGTGCCGCAACCCATCAGTGCACAAGTGTGCCCAGCTCTGCACCGACACCCTCACCGGCTACTACTGTTCCTGCCAGCCCGGCTACCGACTCATGCCAGATGGCAAAGCCTGCGAGGACCTCGACGAGTGCACCGGCACCCCCGCCGTCTGCAGCCAGATCTGCGAGAACACTTTTGGCTCGTACCACTGCAAATGCGCCCCTGGATATATCCGCGAACCCGACGGACGCACCTGTCGTCAGAACAGTGGCATTGCCCCGTACCTGTTGTACAGTAATCGCTACTACATCCGCAATTTGACCACTGATGGGTCACACTTGAGTTTAGTCGTGCAGGGGCTGGCCAATGTGGTGGCGTTGGACTTTGATGACTATGAGAAGAGGCTTTATTGGCTGGATGCGGGGGCAGGAAAGATTGAGCGGATGCGCTTTGACGGGACCGGCAGGGAGACACTGGAGGACCACGATATATTAGGAGCTGAAGGCCTGGCGCTGGACTGGGTGGGCAGGTGGGTGAAGCGGGAGGAACCTCATTATTAAAGCTGCCTTCTTTCATAAATTATGAATTATTCAATCGTTTATTGAACAATAATAGGCAAAAGTCAAATTCCTTGTATGTGTTCACTTATTTCCCCATTGAAGCTGATTCTAATTATTAGTCTAATGCATGAATACATCTGTGGAGGGAAATATTTTATAACCGCAGGAGAACTTTAACCCTTTAACTTTATTCTACTGTTTTTAATACTGTTGTTATGAGCATGGCATCAGTCTGGCTGTCCAGAACATGGCGGCAGGGATCTCAGTGAACACCTGTGTGTCTGCTGCAGGAAGTTGTACTGGGTGAACGGTTATTACGGTTCAGTCCATGTGATGGAGCTGGACGGACGCTACCAGAAGAGACTGCTGTCAGGAGAATTCATTGATGGAAACAGCACTTATCTTATCAGCCGGCCGCGTGCTGTGGCGGTCAACCCTAAATATGGGTACGGACACACACACACACACACACACACACACACACACACACACACACATATATACAGAAGTAGTTCATCTGTGGTTAACACCAAATCCAGATGTTTACAGTTGATGATTAATATTGCAAAAATCCTTTCCCTGTTAGGGTTTATTGTGGCTCAAATGTAAGTAGTACAATAGTAGGTATTAGAAATTGTTGCATTTTTATTGTATGGACCATTATATTCTGTTTTTAACTTTTTGTTTTGTTTAATCTATGTGCTGTGATATTTCAAATGGCAACCTAACGACGTGGAAACTTGAAATAGGAATAACTTTTTTTTGTGTGTGTTTATTTGTTGTTTTTCTTAATAAAAAAAAAAAAGATTCAAAATAAATCACAACGATATCTCTAGAGGCTTTGTAAGCTAGTGCTGTCTAAACTCGTCCATTTAGGCATAAGCAAGGGAAAGGTAATACAATTCAAATGGAATAGAACATTAGATATTTCTACTGTAGCTGTTTGATATATTTATAATGCTGAATATCCACTACAATGTACTCTTTAATCCTCTTCTGTTAACTCATCTTCTTTCCAGATGGCTTTACTGGACCGACTGGGGTGACACGGCGTATATCGGCAGAGTCGGCATGGATGGAAGCGACGCCCGTGCCATCATAACCACCAAGCTGGAGTGGCCCAGTGCTCTCACCATAGACTACACCACCAACAAGATCTTCTTTGCTGATTCTCACCTTAACTTTCTGGAGTGAGTTCAGAGATTCAGACATGAGTCCATTTTGAGTTTGCATCAAGAACGCTTCAACAGGTTTTCCTGTTCCATATTAACAGTGAGATGTCTTAACCTCCTGTTACCTTCACATTTACTAACATCTTTTACCATTGGGGCCAATTTGACCCCAGCAATTAAAACCTCCAGAAAATGATTAGAATTAATATTATTTCCAAAGTTTAAGTGTCACTTTATGTTTGTTTGTTGACTATCTAAACAGCCCTTTAAATACATAAAAAAGTTGATATTTCTTATATGTTTTGCACAGTGAAAAACAGCCTGGGGTCAAATTGACCCCAAAGAACACCGATGCGTACAAGTTGTGTTCAGGGCATTGAAAACATATCATCATGTGAATTTTATGTTTACCCAGTTGTCCCCAATAAATTAGGAAAAGTCATGAAATTAAAAAAAATTATGTCAATCATTTATTTAGAGACGTTAAACATCGAATGGGTTCAAATTGACCCCAAAGGTAAGAGGAGGGTTAAACGTGTATTAACCCTTTGCCGTATCGACTTTCAGCTTTGCCGACTTGAACGGCCAGAACCGACACCGGGCCATTGCGGGTACCCTTCCCCACGTCTTTGCCGTTTCCCTCTTCGAGGACTGGGTTTACTGGACGGACTGGAACACACACAGTAGAGAAGGCTCGCAAGTACACTGGCGAACAGCGCACAGTCATGGGCAACAACACGCACCGACCATACGACATCCGTGTGTACCACCCCTACAGGCAGCCTCGCAGTACGTACATCTGAAATGAAGTTGCTTTTATTCTTATTGTATCGATTGACCACGGCCTAGAATTGACCAATATGTCCTTTTTTTGATCAACTAAGGTGAAAACCCCTGCTCCTCCCATCACCTGACCTGCAGTCACTTGTGTCTGATTGCCCCTGGTGGGCAACAAGCTAGCTGCCAGTGCCCAGATCAATTCATCGGCATCATGGTGTGCTTTAAGATCCAGTGTGTCGCCGACTGCTCCAGCACCCAGTTCCGCTGTGGAGACAACGAGAAGTCAGTCCGATATAAAGTCACTCATGTTCACGATCCTCACAACTCAATTCATCGATTAGGTCTCACTGTTCTTTCACAGTCAACTTTTATCCAAGTTGATGAGTGATTATAAAAATGTAATTGGATTATTTCCAGAGCTTTATAAATTGGGGAATTGTTCATCAAATCATGTGTTTGTTACAGTAAAAAAAAAAAGCATACAAACATTAAAGGACCAACAAAAGCCAGAGACATTAGGGACGAGGTTGCCCAACACAAAGTTGCCATCGCTGACCCACCGAGTTGAATCCCGGTGTAAAAATCTATTCAGTTCATTATGAAACTGGCGGTCCTACCTAGACTCTGGGTAATTTACGGGAAACAATGGATTAGGTACAGAACATTAGATCTTTGGCAGTTTTCTTTTTGCATTGTGCAGCAAAAAAGTTGTTGCAGTTAATTTGTCGACATTATTCGTCTTGCAATGTGACACAGATGCAGATCCCTTGACAGGCTGCTCGATTATCTTGCTGTTTATTGCAAAAATAATTGCTTATATTATAATTTATTATATTATGATAATTTATAAAAATCAATCGCAATGCAAACAATACTTAAGATCTTTTTAAGCAAAGTTCTCAGCACTAAACCTTGACTCTTATGTTTTGAAATAACCTTGATTTTGCAGAATAAATTTTTCCATTTCTATAATGTTGGCTAACCTGGCTGTGCCCTGTCTTGTCCATAGGTGTGTTCCCATATGGTGGAAGTGTGACGGCCAGTCAGACTGCGGTGACGGCTCAGATGAACCTCAGACCTGTCTGCCCCGGTACTGCCCCATCGGCCAGTTCCAGTGTCAAGACGGCAGCTGTACCTACCCCGGCTTCATCTGCGATGGCCACTCAGACTGCCCTGACGGGTCGGACGAGGATGCCGCTCTCTGCAGTATGGAAATTAACAATCACTCTATTTAACCGCAATAGAGTAGAAAAAGCCTCGACCTTCATCTCATGAGAAGTCTTCACGCTGAATTCAGGCTAACCTGATTCCTTCAAACACAAGTGAAGCTGCAGCCTCTTCCCTTAGGCGACCACCGATGCGAAGACAACCAGTTCCAGTGCAAAAACAAGAACTGCATCCCCGTGTTGTGGCACTGCGACGGAGCGAACGACTGCTCCGACGGCAGCGACGAAGACGCGGAGACTTGTTCCCAGAAGACGTGCCGACCGGGACGGTTCCAGTGCGCCAACGGCCGCTTCCTGCCGCCGAGCTACGTGTGCGACGCCCAGGACGACTGCGGGGACGGATCCGACGAGCCGCACGAAACCTGCAGTAAGTGGTCGATTATGAAATGGCAGTTTTAATGAATCAGACATGTAAACGATACGATACACAACGTAAGCCGAGCGGTGCAACGCCTTGTTCTGTGGCGAGAATTAAACACTCTGTCCAATAAATAAACTCATTTTTGATAATCGGAGATGACTTTTTCGGGGATAAGTGAGGACCACCAGGTGAGTAACTTTACACCAGTGACTTCTGATGATTTGTTTTAGAGAACCAAGGAATATCTGTGTTTTGCCCCTAAGTAGTAATACATAAATATACATCATGATAATCAGAATGATGCAAGATTTCCTTCAATGCAAGAGATTTAAGAAGTTTTTGGGCATACAGTTTTGAATCAATGGAGACTATTCAATTCAATTCAGTTTATTTGTATAGCTCATTTTCAGACTACACGTCTAGAATACAGAAGGTAGGATATATTTTATTTTAATGAAGGCACTCCTGTAATAGATGAGAGCGTTGCACCGTGGCCAAACAGAGCTCACCCTTTATTCAAGCATATGTATGCGTTTCAGTTTTGTATTTAATTAATCTCGACTCATCCGTGTTCAAAGAGATTTTATGACGTATTGTTTTCAAAATGTAGGAGGCACAAACTATTGATGATTCCCCCCCTCTGACTCAATACTTGCCGTTTTGCTGTGTCTCATTTCTTGTCATTACCTTCGCATTGAAAATGCGGAAAGTTATGTTTGGATCGCCATTTATTTATTTATTTATTTGTATGTGTGCGTGTTATTCGCATAAGTTAAAAAGTATTAAACCGAATCGCATGAAATTTGGTGGGATGATTGGTTATTATCCGGGGACCATTTGATTAGATTTTGGGATCGATCGGGTCAAAGGTCAAGGTCATGAAAAGGTCAAAATCATCTTTTTACCATAGCGCGGTCAATTTTTATCCAATTGGCATGCAACAAATGCCAAAATGTTCATAATTCAATGCCCAATCTTGTGATATGCGAAGGTATGCGCTCTACCGAGTGCCCGTTCTAGTTTTCTTTTTTATTGTCTGTCTCTCCCTCACTCACCATTCTCACGTCTGCCATGTCTCGTGTCTCGTGTCTCGCTTTCTTCATCCGTCCAGTGGGTCCAGACTACAAGTGTGACGACACGGAGTTCTCCTGCAGGACAAATTACCGCTGTGTTCCTCAGTGGGCCCGCTGTGACGGCACCAACGACTGCATCGACAACAGTGACGAGCAAGGCTGCGGTCCGTACACGAGTCAACACGTGTGCTAGGCTAGGCTAGGCTATGATATGCTATGTATGCTATGCTATGCTATGCTATGCGAAGGCAGGGTTGCGAGAATGACTGCCCTCGATGAGGAAAATCTACTTTATTAATATTGTGTACTGTGTATAACTGATGTTTTTTCAGGTTACAAAGAAATGTAGATTGCTCTGCTAGAACTCTAAACTGTACTGTTGGAAACTACAAATTGTAAATAGCAGTATAATGTTTTCACAGTTGCATACCATAACACAGGTTTTCTGACAATTATTAAATAGGAAAGAACATTTCAGTCAATATCTGACCTACACTAAAACAAGTAATACAAATGATATGAGTATGATAGAAACCAGCACATACTGTAGGTGATGTAGGATCTAAACATACCACTTTGCACAATGCAAAGCCATTTGTATGTATAGATGTGTCGTATGAGCATACAGGAGGTTTTACAGCATTTCTGTGTGTGTTTTTCCCCTTCACCAATCATATTTTAATCTGTCCATTTCTGACTTTGTCTTCCAACAGAGGGGTGACCTGTGATCCTCTGGGAGATTTTCGATGTGACAACCACCTCTGTGTACCCATCCGCTGGCAGTGTGACGGCACCGACGACTGCGGTGACGGCTCGGATGAACGAAATTGCCGTGAGTGTCATTCTTATATTTTGTATAGCTCAACCCGTCACAAAGCATCTGTTTACCAGGGTTTACCAATTGTTTCCCCTTCAGACTCCCTTCAGTTTAGTTATTTATTCGGGTTATGGTTTAATGCTGGTTATGCTGACCTAACCTTTCTGTTTTATTCATACTGATTCACACGGTTTTCTAAAAACAAATCCCACACTATAGACTTAAGCCGTCTTTAAAAAAACGTATGCTTTATATATTTTGACCCTGTGCCGTGTATGCATGACCAGTAAGACCTTATTCTGATTACGTCTCTTTCTCGTGTGGATCGTGGTCGATAGAGCCGAGGCCTTGCTCCGAGAGTGAGTTTCGATGTGACAGCGCACAGTGCATCCCTGGGAACTGGGTGTGTGACCATGACAACGATTGCGGGGATAACTCAGACGAACGAGACTGTGGTGAGCAGGCGGCGCACGCCGTCTCGTTCCCTTGAAATATTCTCTGTCGTGAAGAACACTCCTCACCACCTGGCTCTCTTCCAGAGTTGCAGACGTGTCGTCCGGGTTTTTTCCAGTGTGACTCGGGTCACTGTGTCCCTGCCGCTCTGCAGTGTGATGGCAGGACTGATTGTCTGGACCTGTCAGATGAGACCAGCTGTCGTGAGTAAACAACATTAAAACTAATGGCCCCCACAGCGTTTTAGTGCACTGGGCTTTTGTTTCTGTTTGTGAGTCTGTGTCAAGAGATTTCTGCATGTTTTTAAATCAGTAAAGTGTTAAAATGTGTGTAAATGTCTAAAACGCATTATAGTAGGACAAACAGCACAAGCAGGTACATAAGTCCACTAGAAGCACCGAAACAGTGAAGTTGTGACACAGAGTAGCTTTACGAGATCTAATGGACTCTTTGAACTGACAGTTTGGATTACTTGTGTAATCAGTGCCTTTATTTCACATCCAAATATATGGTCTCAAGACATTATGGTCGACGTATCTTCGAAAAGTCAAAATCAGTTGACATCAGTCATTCATTATTTTTTCTGACCCCAACAGCAACGCGTTACCCAGGAGGCCGTTGGTGCCCTCAAAGCCAGTTTGAGTGTGCAAACCATCTTTGTGTGAGCCAGGGCTGGGTGTGTGATGGAGTCGATGACTGCGGCGACCGCTCTGACGAACAGCTCACTCTATGCCGTGAGAAACGTTTAGTGTGTTGTATAAAAGTCTCGTGAAAAGTATGTTATCTGTATTTCTCCCTGTGCGATTAGCATAATCATTCACATCATATTCTAACCAAGTGAACTTAATCTGAGATTGAGGGGTCAGCATTTCTTCTCGTACATATAGAGGTAAATGCAAACAGACTAGCATTCCCCTCTTCCTAAAGGACGATAAAGAATCTGGAGCTCTGCAACCGTCTTCCCCGTTGATTCTACCTCGTAATTAAGTCAACAAAGATGTGAAGACGGTTAAAAGCATGAACAGCTATCTTGTTATAAAGTAGTAGTGTTTTTTAAAATTATTTATACTTGCATATGTGTGTTCTGCCAGTGAATGTCACCTGTGAGATGCCGTCCAAGTTCCGCTGTGCCAACGGCTACTGCATCTACTCCGGCGTGCTGTGCAACCTGAAAGACGACTGTGGAGACGGCAGCGACGAGAAGGAGGAACTCTGCGAGACTCAAACACTTGTTCCACGACCCGTTGAGTTAATCCTGGTTCTTGTGTATTGGTATATTGCTCTTTAAGCAGTGCCAGTGCTATGTGGAAGAATAAAAGCAATTTAAAGCGCTGTTTCATAACAAAGAGGCAAAAGACAACCGAGGCTTTTAATGAAGTTACAGCTGTTGTTGAGGATAATAATTATGACTAATTAGCGCTCTATAAACTAGAAGAAAGAGCAGGGGACAAATATGCAGGTACCGAGACACAACTAAACACTGTCTTTGTTTAATTAAAATTAATATAATTTACTGTAGCTTTTACTTGCATCAAGAGCTTAAAGCCCCATAATGGAGTTTTCCCCTTTTAGCGCCCCCTTCAGTTTTGGAGGTATTTAACGTTTACTTCAGTGTCGTGAATACCCAGTTACGATAGATGCAGCCTCGCATACACTTGTATTGATGACCAGACGAAGTCAGAAACCAAGAAATGATGTCAACCGATCAGGTAAGAATATTCAAAGATTTTACATAAATATGACTGCATAGTTTTATTCTTTGTGATATCGGAGATGAATGCTAACATAACCAAAAGAATGACAACATTAATTTAGATGAAATACCGATCGCGTTTTCAGCCTATATACGTTGTTTTCTAAATGTTTGAATGTGGAGTACGTGTGATCGAATACAATATTGTTGACAACACCAAAAAGCTACATATTCATAATTTACATTGGAACGTGTAATTCATTCCAAGAGACTTCGCTTGCTTCGCCCTTATACTGGAGCTGCGAGCGTGGACTGGCACTATATGACATTGCGTAATCACTGCCAGAAAGCAGGTCGAAGTCCATCCGCCCCGGATCGGGCGGCTCCAGAATCCTACATAGCAGAGTTATTTCCCCACAGACCCCCGATGGCAATGGCGGAGCCGCAAATCGCCATATTAAAAGTCATTGTAGCGGCACAATTTTTTTCAAGCTGTTATTTTAAGGTACAATTGTTGCATAATGTTTAACACCAAACTATATAGAGTTCCACGATGGAGACCTCCACGATCCATCAGGCAGACGGAGGTCGAGACTCATTGTCGCCGTGTCCCTCAGGCCGCGAGCCCACGCTGCCGCCCTGCACGCTGGACGAGTTCAAGTGCACCAACGGACACTGCGTGGCGCTGCCGTACGTGTGCGACCACAACGACAACTGTGGGGACCGCACGGATGAATTGGGTTGCAGTGAGTATCACGACGACACCATGTCCTCTCTTAACGTCAGTTTAGATTCAGTGATTAAATGCTGCTGTTTAACGTGATCCTACGACAATCCCCCGATCGTTTAAAAGTACAGACTACTGCACCTTCAGAATTTTTAAGCAGAGATTTAAGATGTTTTTGTTCAGTATTAGAAAAACATGATCATAGCTGCGTCATGTGAAGAGATTAGCAGATCAGACGCCAAGACCAGAGCAGTGCGTTCCATTCACCAACAACTGGATTGTATATATACATTTATTCATAAAAGATCATTATAGTTACGACATATATGTTTCATAATTCTGATAATGGGAACATGGGGTCTTGAATTCTCCAATAAATAAAATGGAGACATTCATTTATGTTATTATATTATTATAGCTATAATTTCGAGTCATTTTGACTGTCCATCCATCTATATTCTTTGTCTGCTTCTCCAGGCCCGTGCACGACCTGATTTTGACTTAACGTCTCGTAATCACGAGAAGAGATCTTGTGATTACAAGAAAACGTTCCTCATAATAATGATGGATATGAATGTCATACTATTTCCTCTAACCTGGTAACTCTAGCTTGTTTTCAACAGCATTTGACAGTTAAACTCTGATAATGACTCGGTCCACGGCCGAGTGATATGAAGGTTCGGCCATAACGGTGCAGGGAATCTTTGAATATGGTCAATAGTTGGATTATTCCACCCATGTGAAGGAAGCCATTGTTGCATTTCATCAAGCATTATTTGCATTAATTATTCGTTACAAGTGTCATAAATGTGCTCTGTGATGTCTCGCTGCAGATTTTGGCCACGAACGCAACTGTGAAGAGAAGCTGTGCCAGCACGAGTGCACCAACTTGAACGGCACCGGCTTCATCTGCTCCTGCAGGCCCGGATACGAGGTGGACCTAGACAGCACCTACAACTGCCTGGGTACACACACACACACACACACACACACACTCTCACACTCTCTTTGGGAGCCCTTGATAGTATTCTTTCACTTCAACACACACAACTGCACATGAATGAGCACATTTTTTAAATTCTACTAAAAAGACTTATCATCATTCCAGTTAAAGATCTGATGGGTTCAACTGTAGACCTGAACTCCTCCTCACAGCCTCTTCTTCCTTCCACAGACATCAATGAGTGTGAGGTGCACGGCACCTGTCCTCAGGTGTGTAAGAACACAAAGGGCGGCTACGACTGCGAGTGTGCCACCGGCTACCGGAAGGTGGGCAACGGCAACATGTGCGAAGCTGAGGGTGAGAACAAACTTTAGACTAGAGCGACATACATTTTACGACTTCACTGAGATCAAATTAAGAGTCCCAATTGAGATGTATCTACTCCCTCTTTTAACCCTCCTGTTACCTTCACATTTATTAACATATTTTACCCTTGGGGTCAATTTGACCCCAGCAATTAAAACCTCCAGAAAATTATTAGAATTAATATTGTTTCCCAAGTTTAAGTGTGAGGTACTTTATGTTTGTTTGTTGACTACCTAAATAGCCCTTTAAATATATAAAAAGGTTGATATTTCTTATATGTTTGACACAGTGAAAAACAGCCTGGGGTCAAATTGACCCCAAAGAACACCGACATTAAACATTGAATGGGGTCAAATTGACCCGAAAGGTAACAGGAGGGTTAAATAGATATTTCTACGAATGCCAAAAACAGTTTACGGAGTAAATGTCTCCGTCTCCCCCAGGAGCGACTCCCTTGATGCTTCTACCAGAGAATATTCGTATCCGGAGGTTCAACCTACAGACGAAGACCTACCACGACTTCCTGAAAGAAGAGGAGCGCATTATGGCTCTGGACTATGACTGGGACCACAACAACACGGGATTCAGTAGGTCACACACAGAATCATTCCAGGTCCTGCACGAGTAGACACAACATGGTGACGTCTTTGGTTTTTCTTTTTAGGTATGGTGTATTTCACCGTGGCCGGTAAGGACTCTGTGGCAGGTGCCATCAAGAGAGCATATATACCTTCAGTGGATGACGGCGGTAACAACATCGGTGCTGCCGTTGACCTCGGCATGAAATACATCACCAGGCCAGACGGCATCGCTGTGGACTGGGTGGGCAGGTGCGTCTGAACTTACTCTTTAGTTTATTTCGGATTAGTTTATTACTTGAGAATCGGTTTTTCCATTTTCATAAATTTGATCGAAATGAAAAAAACATTCAATCAAATCAATAAATAACCTTTTTCGGTAAAAGTGAAGCACTGATTGATAGACAAAATAATACGAAAAAAAGAAGCATTTTAAAGATTAATCGGCGATATAAATATACAACATATTGTTTTCTTTCTTTTGGTAAACGGCTTTAAGACGAGAAATAAAGAGAAAAGAGTTCAAACTAATAAATGATTTATGAAAGATAAAAACACTAAAATAAAAAATATACAGTCGAGTAACGAAGGAGCTCCAAAAGAATGAAAAATATAACTTTACCGATTACTTGAATCTTTTTTTTTCTCCATTTACATAAATTTGATCGAAATGAAAAAAACATTTAATTAAATCAATAAATAACCTTTATCGGTAAAAGTGAAGCTCTGATTGATAAAGACTTTTTTATTTTTAGAAAGAAATATATAACTGATTGATTGAAGGAGTCGATGTGTCAAAACATAGTTAGTGATTCATTTTGTAATTATTTTGCGCGTAGGAACCTTTACGCAAAATAAGAAGAAAAAAAAGAAGCATTTTAAAGATTAATCGGCGATAAAAATATACAACATTGTTTTCTTTCTTTTGGTAAACGGCTTTAAGACAAGAAATTTAGAGAAAAGAGTTAAAACTAATAAATGATTTATGAAAGATAAAAAATATACAGTCGAGTAATGAAGGAGCTCCAAAAGAATGAAAAATATAACTTTACCTATTACTTGAAAATCTTTTTTACCATTTACATAAATTTGATCGAAATGAAAAAAACATTTAATTAAATCAATAAATAACCTTTCTCGGTAAAAGTGCTGCAATAAAGTGAAGCACTGATTGATAAAGCCTTTTTGATTTTAGGAAATAAATATAAAACTGATTGATTTAAAGAGTCGATGTGTCGAAACATATTTAGTGATTTGTTTTTTAATAATTTTGCGTGTAGGAATCTTTACTGGGCAGATTCCAGGGTAAAGAGGTTGGAGGTGGCCATGTTGGACGGACGCTACAGGAAGCAACTCGTCAAGACTGAGCTGGGCCACCCGTCTGCCGTGGCCGTCAACCCACGACTGGGGTAAGACAGACACCTGCCACACCTGACTTTAAGTAACTATATACTGATTGCATTAAATTCGGGGATATGTGTATTCATTATTACAACATTAGCCAGACCTCAGAGCCCAGAACTCTAAGCTGTTGTTTGGACAGGATGCTGTACTGGGCAGACCGCGGGGACGCGGCCAAGATCAAGTGTTCTTGGCTGGACGGTCAAGAGAGGAAAGTCCTGGTGGCCGATGGCCTGGGTTGGCCCACCGGTCTTTCAATCGACTTCACCAACAATGACAGAATCTACTGGTCGGATTCCAAGGAAAGTCGCATAGAGTCGGTTCTGCCTTCAGGAGATGACCGTCGAACTGCCATCTACATCGGTGAGGATCAGGAAGAACAGTCATCAAAGACTCAATTATTCGGTGCTTATTTCAGGTTCATGTGTTATATTAGTTTTAAGAAATTCCAGTAATCCTCAGAACCCTCATCATCGATCCATATTTCATACTTTTAGTATTAGATTAGATATTCCTTTATTAGTCCCACAGTGGGGAAGTGTCAGGTACGAGTGTACGTAGCTCCATCGTCGGTGTTAAATTGTTCAATTCAATTCAGTTTATTTGTATAGCCCAATTTAACAAATTACAAATTTGTCTCAGAGTGCTTTACAATCTGTACACATAGACATCCCTAACCTTTGACCTCACATCGGATCAGGAAAAACTCCCAAATAACCCTTCAGGGGGAAAAAATTGAAGAAACCTTCAGGAGAGCAACAGAGGAGGATCCCTCTCCAGGATGGACAGATGCAATAGATGTAATGTGTACAGAAGGACAGATTTAGAGTTTAAACACATTCAATGAATATGACAGAGTGTATTCCACGATGGAGACCTCCACGATCCATCTGTTCACATTTCATTGCAATTTGTCTAGATGTGAGGAACCCCTTCAGCGTGAGTGTGTTCGAGGACCACGTCTACTGGAGCACTCAGGAGAAAGGGGAGGTGTTCCGGCAGGACAAGTTCGGCCGCGGAGCCAAAACCAAGCTGGTGACCGCCGGGCCGTGGCTGACCCAGGTCTCTGTGTACCAGCAGCAGAGATACAACTCCATCGCGAGTAAGCTGCACACTTCCTCACTTCTTCAAACACACAGTACATGAAGCAGAGTCTAGAGTGCATGCATTTTTTATTTATTTTTGTTTACATTCACCCAAATAAGATTTATGTTCGCATTTTGTTTGTCTGTGGATTATTTTGTATGCAGAGATTAGTAATTGATTGATTTATTGGACTGATTAATGACTTTGGTATTCCGCTAACATGCAGTAGAGTAGAAAGTATTGCAGTTTTTTTCCGGCAATATCATAAGAGGGAACACTTTTACTACAGGAGCCGATTCAAGTGTGATGATGACATGAAAAGGTCATCACAGTAACGGCCACATCAATAAAGAAAGCAGATGGAAAAGTCTCGCTCGCAGCACTGATGTCAAACTCCAAAATGTAAATAATCATTTTGAAATATGTTGAAATGAAATATCCAATGTCTCTGCAGTGAACAACCCGTGTAAGAACACCTGCAGCCACCTGTGTTTGCTGCGGCCTGGAGGTTACACCTGCGCCTGCCCCCAGGGCACCAGCTTTATCCCCGGCAGCAACACTGAATGTGATGCTGGTGAGAAAGAGAATATTTATTTTCCTCAACAAGTGACATAAAAACATAAGGGCATCAAGTATTGAAGTTGCAGAAGGTAATCTCGAAATAATGTTCTCCTTTCCCTTTGCATGATCTTAGCTTGAAACGCATGAATACGTTCATTTAACAATATAGAAGTCAGTTAAACTAATGAGGGTTTGTCTTAAGAGGGAGGATATTCCTTTCTCTTGGCAGGGAAAGTCCCAGTATTCATTACATTGGACACAGAGGAACTGTTATAAAGTCATGAATCTGTCGTGTACATGCTCCTCAGTTACATACCAATAAACGTCACAATGATGTCATTTCTGTTGCCATCGGGCAGGAAGGTTCCTTCCAATGTTACAATTGTTGTTCCGATAAATTGCTTCAGGGTTTGATCCGCCGCCCACCATGCCGCCACCGTGCCAGTGTCAGAATGGAGGCACCTGCTACTTTGATGACAACAAGGTTCTTTGCATGTAAGACATGTTTAATTTTTACATCCATACATCTTAACCCTCCTGTTACCTTCAAATTTATTAACATCTTTTACCCTTTTTGACCCCAGCAATTAAAACCTCCCGAAAATCATTAGAATTCATATTGTTTCCCAAGTTTAAGTGTGAGGTACTTTATGTTTGTTTGTTGATACCTAAATAGCCCTTTAAATAAATAAAAAAGTTGATATTTCGTATATGTTTTACACAGTGAAAAACAGCCTGGGGTCAAATTGTACAGGACATTGAAAACATATCATCATGTGAATTTTATGTTTTCCCAGTTGTTCCCAATAAATTAGGAAAAGTCATGAAATATGAAGCAAAACAAATTATATCAATAATTTTTTTAGAGACGTTAAACATTGACTGGGGTCAAATTGACCCCAAAGGTAATAGGAGGGTTTTAAATACATATCCAAAAATACATATATTCACACACAAGATAATAAAAATAAAACAAACAAATAAATAATGATGCATAAAGAAATAATATACTCGGTCAACAAATACTGCAAATACTACATTCTGAAATGTTACAACTCTAATGTTTTGTGTTTTGTTTTCACAGATGTCCTCCAGACTGGAATGGAGAGTTCTGCCAGATAAACAAACACGACGTGGTTGCATCCTCACGTATATTTGATTTTAAAGCATTATAGGATGACGACATTCAAACTTTAAGTTTGATCTCATTATTAATAAGCTGCGTTTTGGCCCCTCCTCCTTCCTTCTCAGTTGGGATAGCGATCGGGGTGACAGCCGTGATCGTGGCTCTGCTGGTTGCTCTGGTCTATGCTGCCAGGGAGAAGTCCAACCTGCTGGAGAGACTACGGGGAAACCTGCCCAGCATGCCCTCATCCATGCCCTCATCCATGCCCTCATCCATGCCCTCCATGCCCACTCTCCCAAGCTTCAGGTGAGACTCTGCAAGAAAATTGATATCCGATATTATTCTCTTCTTCTACCACAAAACAAGACTAGAGTGAAAAGAAATGAGGTTGTTTTAACTTTTATGCAACTTAAAAGGGATCGTAGAGTATATAGAGTATTCGACTCACTTTAGAGGTTTTTCAATTACCTGTTCGTATGCTATGCACAGAATCATCTTACAGCTGAATTATTTTTGTGTTTTGCAAATTCTTTAGAAACGGTTCGTCTCCAAATGCACCACCAACAGAGAGTGAAACCAGGCTGAATATTGAAGCGGTAAGAAGCAGAACAAAAACAGCCTTTCATGAATAGAGATGGTTATCGTTTGTAATTTATCGAAAGTACGACTATTATTCATACTATGTGTAAGTCTGTTTATATATTTATCCTCTCATTGGTTCTTTTATGTTGTTAAAACATTGGATTCATCCTCTCTCTCGCTGCTAATGTGCATGAATGGAGGAGGAGCTGCCTTCACAGAGCGCTCTTCATAATATAGCTGGTTCCCTTTCAGAGCCAGGTTTAGGGGGCATCCGTATTCACGACAAAATCCAATGTTTCATATCAAACATGTCTATCGCATGATGTTTTGTGCATTTTTAAGCATTGAGTTCAATATTCAAAGACATCTGAAGTTTCTGCGTTGTCTTGTGACCTTTCAAAAGTTTTCCTAAACTTAGTTTGACAATTTAGTGGAAACAATGGCCGCCAATCGGATAAACAAAGCGCTATCGCGGGACTCAACTCGTTGTGTCTACTTGTCATCTGATGTCAGGTCCCCTGTATGTCTGTGTCTGTGGCGGAAACAGACGGGAAGAGTTTTGAGAACCCAGCATATGAAGCGGGCGAGCGACCTGCAGGCCCGACGACGGGGGCCGCCGCCGCCGCTCCCGATGTATCGGACAAGGTCGGTAGGCCGAAATCACGCTCGCTTGTAGAGTTACGATTCTGCTCAGACCAACTCTCTTGCATGGTGGCTGCATATATACGACACGCTGCATGTATTTTTCGCCTAAACTTGCTTTAATTCTTTCATCTTCTGTTTTTAGTTTTGTTTCATCGTTCCTCAAGTTGGATATCTATAATTAACAGATATGCAAACTCATGACATCAGAATCAGAATCAGAATCAGAATCAGAAACAGGTTTTTTGGTGGAATTTTAAACATTTGGACATGGTTTTTTTTTTTTTGCGCAAGGAGGGAGGATGGGAGGAGGAGGGAGGGAGGAGGAGGGAAGGGAGGAGGAGGAGGGAGAAAGAGGGAGAGGAGGAGAAGGAAGGGGGGGGAAGAAGGAGGAGAGAGGGGGGTCAGTGGGGTGTGATATGTCCATTGCCGAGCGGGGAAAATGATGGAGTGTGACCGCCGGTAAAAGCTATTGGTCGGACGCAGGTGATGGGAGAGACTCCTCCTCGGGAGGGGAGGGGGGGGGTGGGAGGGAGGGAGGGGTGGGAGGGGTGCTTCAGTGACCTCTGGCACGCTTCAGTGAGGAGAAGGGAGATTGCAGGGAGGAAGCACTCTGCCCGACCAACCCTCTGCGGCCCCGGCGATGCTGATGCTGGCTTGTCTCTGCCTGGGGCTGGCTGTGGCTGCAGGATGGAGTCAGAGATGGTGAGGAGGAGATGATGATGATATGGCCGTCCAGGTCTACAGTTGAATTTCTCAGCTTCCTGGGCTGCCTCATTCCAGCCCTGGGCCTTCTTGCCTCCTTGGGATGTTGAGCCCCACTTGAGGTCCTTCGAGATGATGGAGGAGGATGGGCCAGATGGAGCCAGGAAGGTAGGGGACACGTCAGACGGGGAGACACAGGTGGAGGAGGGTGTGGGGCTGCCACAACCCTCTCCACTGTCTTCATCTATCTTGTCTTCAGAGAGTTTGAGTTCCACCAGGTTGGCTCACCAGGGTCACCAGGTGGTCAGTCTGTCCCCTCCGCCGGGTCTCCCAAGAGATGAGAGATGAGGTCCATGGAGGTGGTGTCATCCGCGAACTTCAGGACTGGTGACGACTGGGTGACTGAGGGGTGCTGCTGAGAACAGGGAGGAGAGGCACAAGCCTGGGGGGAAGCCTTGCTGGTGGTCCGGAGGAGACGTGTGTTTCCCCCAGCCGTTGTGCTGCTTCCTGTCGGTCAGGAAGTCTGTGTCTGGGATCCAACGGAGTCGCGCGGGAGTCGGCACGCAGAGAGCTTGTCCTGCAAGCAACAGGGGATGATGATGGAAGGCAGAGCTGAAGTCCACAAACAGGATCTGGGCGAGGGTCTCCTCGAGTCCAGATGCTGGAGGATGTGCTTATATAGAGTTAGATATAACATTTTAGATTGTCCTGTATTTTCATTAGCTAGTCTGGTGATGATGTGATTCCTTGCTCAGGAGAACATAAATAATCAGTTATATATGGAAGACGTTGAACTTGCGGACCAGCCCATAAGAAATGCCGACCCACTCGCCAATATCAACAAGGTCAGTTTCACATTCACCAGTTTAGTGTCAAACACAATTATTTATATATCTTATAACTCCAAGGCTTCTATCTAGAATATCACACCACACTATTTAAAAAAAATGCAGAGAAATATCTATGATTACATAATATATTGTATTGTTTTTGCCAATCATTGAGTCAAGATGTCAGGTCTTCAGTTTTTACTGACTGAACCCCAAAGAGTTTTTTATTTTGTTGATATATTCTTTTAAATCATTTACAATGTGTTTAACTTGTGGTCATTTTAGGAGCCTTTTGAGAACTCAGCATACGGCTCGGACATAGAGGACGTGGACGTCACTACACAACCAGCTGCTTCGAGCACACAGGTAGCCATGGAGACGCGTGACGAAACGTGACTCTGTTTGCTGCTCAATATTAGAAAACATTGTTTATTACATTCAATTCAGTTTATTTTATTTAGCCCAATAACACAAATTATAAATTTGACTCAGCCGGCTTTACAATCTGTACACAGACGACATCCCTGTCATATATGATATGAATATTTTTATATGAGCAGCTAAATGTCTGATATAAAATACCTAAATGGATAGTTGTGAAAAAAGAATGTGAAGGCTGAAAAAATATCTATTTTTATCCTTAAGTATTGAAGAATTTCATTTCTCCTTTTTATAGCAATTTGAATCCATCGGGAACGACGGTTTTGAGTCTTTCAAAAACCCGACATATATGGTGAGTTGAGAAGGGCCAGAAACTCCAAACACTATCTATGGCTCTGGATTTAATAGGACTGTATAGATTTGATCTTATTTTTTTGGCACAATATACCCATGATATCTTAAAATGTAATATATTTTTATCGCAGTTTGCATCGTCCTTTTAAGAAAAATATATATAAATTATGATGTTATTGACCCTGAGACTTCACCGGACAATTTACGTAATTGAATATTGGATATGACGAACCCAATATGCTCGCATTATTTGTAACTGTGATCTTCCAACAGGAGCACACACCAGATTCTGACATTTGATGGGACCTCCACATCCAGAGATTAGACTGATCCATGTTTCAGATCTGAAACCTCATTCATTCTCATTGGAGGATGTAGCATCGCTGAAATAACCTCCTTGACAGACCCGGAACGAATCGACCAAGACCTTTTGTAAAAGAAAGATGTATTTTTTGTCTATAAATATGTTGTTTGACTTCAATTTACATTTAGCTTTTTGTGTAAAAAAATAAATAAAAATCAGATGTGAATTAATGAATGTAACTAATATGAGACTTTAATAAGTATATAAAGTGAATATAAACTTGTAAATGACATTGTAATTAATTTGTTTCATATCTTTACTTACCTTTTCATTTGGAGGAACTTGATTATTAAAACTGGTATTATCATCGCTTTATATCTGGGTGTTGTTTTTTAAGCCCCTTAGATGAAGCCCCTGATGCTGAATGTTATTCTTGTCTTACTTGCACCTTTCTTTGTGCGACAGTGAACAATTCACCGGAGGATCCGTCATCACATCTCTGATCTTATCCACTCGCTCTTCACAGATAGGACTCTGTCCCCAGCTATCTGACCCGCTGAGCTGAGATGAAATGCTTTCTCTCATCATCCATTTAATAACACAGAGACACAATTTGAGACCGCGATCACAGGACAGCAGCAGTGACTCTGCTGCAACGAGGCCAACCAGATGAGGACAACAGAGACGGAAAAATACCTGAGGCACTAAAGTTAAGCGCAAACACAGAAGGGAGGAGTATAGAACGTCATTGGGCTCTGGGTCTTATTGTTTGACATGTCATATATGGATAATAAGCTACTTTTGTTTGCAATCAAAGGGACTTTTTATCAAAGTGGATATATGCGGAAGATTTTAAGGGGCTGACATTTTATGAGCCAGTGAAGCTGTTTTAGGAATTTGGTTGGAAATAGATGAAAATAAATCTCCATTTGCCAATTTAGATTTTCAGTAGATTCAGTAACGGGCAACTTATAATATGCAAGTACTATAACCTTACCTCAAATTGGGAATAATTATCTTTAAAAAGGGATTCATCTGATTCTAACTTCAGGATAATGCTTGGAGTTGATATTGTACTATTCATTCATTCATTCAATATTTATTGTACTAACTTCAATATTTATTGTACTAACTCACTGATGGGAGTAATTGTATATGAAATGCACTTTTATGTGTTTTTATTTCAGTGCAACAGCAATAATGGTCATTATTACTCCCAGTCCTGCTCTGTGGGGTGGGGGCTATTATTGTATGTGTGACATTTAGTTTTTTTTTTGTATTTAATTATTTTTCTGATCTTGATTAAACATGTTTATTTGATGTTGGTTTATTTGAAATGAATAGAATAAAGAATGCAAAAAGGTTGACTTGACCCCACACTGTTCTGAATCATCAGAGCAGCTTTGGAAATGGCAGTCTCCGATTTTTCCTGGAAAAGTCCCCTCTATCTATTCTCTGGCCATCCCATTAATGCACATAAAGCACACACATACACACAGAACAGACCGGTTATTGATACAGATGTATTTTCTCTGATATTTAATGTTCATTAAACATTTTCAACCTATGTATATATTATATGAGATGTATCAAATAAATAAAAGAAAATTAATTATATATTGTTTTAATTTATATTTAATTAATAAAACACATTTATAGTAGTAATTAAATGGCTGCGTTGACGCCAGTCTGCCGTTAGGTGTCGCTGTTCTTCAAAGTCAAGCCCCGAAGCTTCGAATCCTTTTCGGTACAATTAGAAAGGAAGCCTCAACGCTTCATAAGGTTTCATCCGCCCATATATACTGTTTACAAAACTAAATGTTTATTTCCACATTGGCCAGTTATTACCAAATCAGTTTATTCAATTAATTTCTATCTTCGAAAACTGGGTGGCCGTGAGACACAATGTGGGCGGGGCTTCTAATACGCAGGGTTTTAGAAGCCGCGCCCACACCGTCGGTTATTGGTTGTTTCCATGAAAAAGAGGGGTTGCGTTTTCATTGGAGGAAATTTCAGAAGGCCTTCGTTTGATTGGTCGGTGCATTTGGCGGGCGATGTGAGCTGCAAGTTTTGAATTTTTCTGCTCTTTGATTCAGTCAGTTTTAGTGAAGTCAGGCAGCAGTTCAGGTAGAAGTTTTTGAGCGAAAGTCAATTTTAAACACCAGCGTCGAGCAGTAAATTCACAAAGAATGGCGGAACCACTGAAGGTAACATTAAGAGCACGTCAACATTTGCTGCTCGTTAACTTGTTCGCTGTGGAGTTAGCCAGCAGCTAACGGCCCTGCTGGTGTTTGTGAAATGTTTTATCAACGGTTAAAATGTGATCGCGAACACGTTTAACGTTCGCTAGTAATGTTAGTAAAATGTAATGTAACTCGTTAATGCACTGGTGAAGAAAACAGGTACTATCAGTAACTTATTTGATGTCGCGTGAGGCCAATACGTTGTAAACTATCCGGCTGACGTTAGTTGGCTCTTCGTAACAGTTAACAAGCTAATCAGTCCTGAAGACCCGGATGAGCTTAACTCAGAATGTGACATCTTCACACACAACTGTAAACGACAACACCTGCTCTCCTAAGTACACCTGGTACCGAGGTTCCTCGTAGCCCAAATGAAGCTTACGTCGTGCAATGCAAATAAACTCAAAATATAACCTCGTGTCTTTCGCAGCAAACCTTCGAAAACAAGCTGGTGACGAAGACGAAGAAGGATCCGAAGCGGATGTCAGTGGAGAGGATCTACCAGAAGAAGACGCAGTTGGAACACATTTTGCTCCGACCGGACTCCTACGTTGGGTCGGTAGAGCCCGTCACCCAGGTAAGAGGTTATGGAGGACTCACTATTACTTAAGTATAAATAAATGCATGAATAGGAATAAATGCTTAAATAAATGTATAAATATATACAGGAATAAATAAGTAAATGCTTGAATAAATGTATCAATAAATAAATACAATAATACATAAATAAATGCTTGAATAAATGTATCAATAAATAAATGCTTGAATAAATGTATCAATGAATACAGGAATAAATGCTTTAATAAATACAGAAATAAATAAATGCTTGAATACATTTATAAATACAGGAATAAATAAATAAATGCTTGAATAAATTTGTAAATACAAGAATAAATAAATAAATGCTTGAATAAATAAATGAATACAATAATACATAAATATATGCTTGAATAAATAAATGAATACATAAATAAATACAGGAATAAATAAATGCTTGTATAAATGCTTAAATAAATACAGAAATAAAATGCTTGAATAAATAAATGAATACATAAATAAATGCTTAAATAAATGAGTTATACCTAAACAAGACATCATTAAATAATTGTATTTCTTCATTTATTTATGTCAATATTTATGTGTCCATGCGTATTTATTTATGTGTAACTAAAGTCATTGCATTTATTTATTTATACTAAAGTCATAAGAGGTCACATGACTGTCTTTAAAATGGACGGCTTCTCCAATACAGGGTTTATATGGTCATGGAATTTTAAAATGGTCATTTCCAGGCCTTGAAAAGTCATGGAAAAAACTTAAGTCATGGAAATTTGTTATAATCACATGTTCTTTTACGTCGAGTTTGAAATAATGTGTGTGTTTTTTAAAGAAAGTCGCTCAAAATATAAGCAGACTCTCAATACGCAAAATGTTCTAAATTTTTCATGTTTATACCGAGATTTCTGTTTGGTCATTGAAATTTGATTTACAGTCATAGAAATGCATTGGTCAAAATGTGTAAGATTTGCCAATAAACCTTTATCGATTAGAGCCCTTGGTTAAATCTCACAGAAGAAGAGTTGCAGGATGTTAATCAGGAGAACAAAGAATGACCGGTTCACATTTTACTTCTTTCCTCAGCAAATGTGGGTGTATGATGAGGAGGACGGACTGAACTCCCGCGATGTGACGTTTGTGCCCGGGCTTTACAAGATTTTTGATGAGATCCTTGGTGAGTGAATGTCTCACACACTTTTAGATGGTGTGTAATAGACAAATATCAGGCCATCGCTTGGCAGTCTTCCTATACTGATTCTCCCCCCCCTTCCTACAGTAAATGCATCTGACAATAAACAGAGGGACAAGAGCATGTCAATCATCAAGATCAACATAGATGTGTGAGTATATATAACATTGGATGACCAATGTAGATCTCAACATATTTCATGATCCAGCCACACTGTCTGTCTACTTCCATGTTGTAAAATTGCTTTATATCCAACTCAATTGCTATACCAGAAGCACCCGATGAAGTGTGTGTATGTGTGTGTTTCCTTTTTAGTGAGAACAACACCATCAGTGTGTGGAATAATGGGAAGGGTATCCCTGTGGTGGAGCACAAAGTGGAGAAGGTCTATGTGCCTGCTCTCATCTTTGGACAGCTCCTCACCTCCAGTAACTACGATGATGACCAGAAGAAAGTCACTGGTGAGACTGAAGGAGGAAGACTGGAGTGTATTTATTGGAATAAATTATACTTTTACTTCCTAGGTTTTCATTAATGAATATTTTAAACATCACAAATGACTGCAGAGATCTAGGTCTTGAGCAACTTTACACTAAAGTCCAACAGATTGAGCAACAAGTTCATTTTTATCAATAACAAATGTTTTTCTTGAAACTTTATTTGAAAAAACATTATATCAAACACTAATATATGCACTATTACTATATAAATATAATAATCACATAGACTTCATGTAAGAATATAGTTTAAACATCTCCAAAAAAAAGATTTAATTTAATCACCACTGCACTTAAGACCTGGGTAGTCAACATAAATGTGATTTAAAGCAACAGATAGGGTTTTGTATACATACAGCCATGTTTTGTGTTTAATAAGTCGACGATTGCTTTTCCAATATCCTAACCCGTGTCTTCATACCAACACTTCTTGTTTAGGTGGACGCAATGGATATGGTGCGAAGCTTTGCAACATCTTCAGCACAAAGTTCACTGTAGAGACTTCCTGTAAAGAGTCGAAGAAGACCTTCAAGCAGGTAGGAGGGAGGCGGACCACATTTACCCTTTTCTAATTATTGAAACTTGAAAGGAAAATATGTAATATCCCAATATCTCCATGTTAGACTTGGTACGACAACATGAGCAGGACGGGGGATTCCTGCATCAAACCTTTTGATGGAGAGGAATACACTTGCATCACCTTCATGCCGGACCTCGCCAAGTTTAAAATGACCACCCTGGACAAAGACACAGTGGCTCTGATGACCAGGAGGGCGTACGACATCGCTGGATGCTCCAAGGGCGTCCGCGTGTTCTTCAATGGCAAAAGGCTGCCAGTAAGTTACCATGCTGTTTAGTTTGTATTCTCACTTTCAGCTTTTGGCTTTCTCACCCCCTACGATCGGCTATCTCTGTCCAAACTGCACATGACATGTCATTTAGCAGACGCTTTTATCCGAAGTGACTTACAATAAGTGCATCAACCTAGAGTACAAACTAAGAACAACACATTGGTTGTATTTGTGCTCCTCAAATATCATTGATAGATTCAAAATTTGCTTCACACATCGTCAACAAATGTCCACACAGCTTCCAGAAACGTCATACTCCGTTTTGAAGCCAACTTCCTTGTAACAATGAAAAAAAAATCTGCATTCGGAGTACTAAATTGTATAAAATGTCATTTCTCAAAGCCTTTTTCACACCCTAAACTTCTACAGATTGCATGGAGTTTTTTTTATATGTGGAAACATAAATCAACACCTCATTTTGTACCATTTGAGTTTGAACCTTTAAAAAAATATATTTTTATTGCATAAAAGCATGTCTGGGTTAAATGTTGTGATCTAAGACCACCCTGTACTCCAGCTCACAGGTTTCCGTAACTACGTGGAAATGTACGTGAAGGACCGGGTAGACGAGCTCGGCGCCGCCCTCGTCGTGATCCACGAGATCGTCAACGAGCGCTGGGAGGTCTGCCTCACCATGAGCGAGAAGGGTTTCCAGCAAGTCAGCTTTGTGAACAGTATCGCGACAACCAAGGTAATGACTGTACATCAACCTGGAAAAGTCATGTCATTTTAAAATGATAATTTCCAGGCCTGGAAAAGTCATGGAAAAAAACTTAAATCACAAAAGTTTTGGGAAATTGTTATATTCACATGTACATTTACGCCGAGTTTGAAATAATGAATATGTTTTAGAAAGAAAGACGTTAAAAATATAAGCCGGCGTACGCTCTCTTACTGGCGGCGCACTTTTCTTTTTTTTTCGCGTTGCAAGTGAACACACCGTAACTTGAAAGTTCGCTGGCCAAAGCTCGGGAAGTGGTCGGGATATTCGTCTATGCATACAAATGTTGATTCTTTTAATCAAAATATTGTCTCTTATTCATTTGTATATTCTGTATGCTTTGGAATTCACATTGGAATACTAAATGTTCTCACTTTTTCATGTATAACCCAAGATTTACAGTTTGGTCATGGACATTTGGTTTAGAGTCCTGGAAATCTATTGGTCAAAATGTGTAAGAACCCTGTGCATGTGTAAGAGTGATGGATTTACTCCTGGTTCTGACAGCTAAACAAATAATAACATGTTTAAGGAGCCAGAAGAACGAGCTCCTTTTTGGCAGCAACGCCACTTTGATCAAGACCGATGTCATTTATCCTCTAACTGGAGTCTTGTGTTTGTCCTCTGGCCCTCAGGGAGGGAGGCACGTTGACTACGTCGCTGACCAGCTCGTTAGCAAGCTCATTGAAGTGGTGAAGAAGAAGAACAAAGCCGGGGTGGCCATCAAGCCTTTCCAGGTACAGTCGTCTCGTTGTGAGGTTGGATGGAGCTGAAAGAACGTTGTCACATTGTTGTCATGCCGAGTAGACGAGCGGAAGACGATCCAGAGATTCCTCGTCTCTCGTTCGCGTAGCACATAACTGAGAATGCTCCGCTCCCTCTCCATCCAGGTGAAGAACCACCTGTGTCTGTTTGTCAATTGCCTGGTCGAGAACCCGACCTTCGACTCTCAGACCAAAGAGAACATGACGCTGCAGCAGAAGAGCTTTGGGTCCACTTGTTCTCTCAGTGACAAGTTCATCAAGCAGGTGCCGATGAAGAATCCCCGCCACTGTATTTCTACCCACAGAAGTGTAATCGGTCAGATAATCACGCGTTCCTCTTCATTTTATCTCCTCGATAGGCCACTTCCGGTGGGATTGTAGAAAGTATCATGAACTGGGTGCAGTTCAAGGCGCAGACCCAGCTGAACAAGAAATGTTCAAGTGTTAAGCACTCAAAAATCAAAGGGGTCCCGAAGCTGGATGACGCCAATAATGCAGGTATTGTCTCCGCGCCCCGTTGTCTCGGTCTGACGAGAACGCAAATCACCTGCCGTCGTCCTGCAATAACCGCGTTCTCCGGCAGGCGGGAAGGACTCCATCAATTGCACGCTGATCCTCACCGAAGGAGACTCGGCCAAGACGCTCGCCGTGTCTGGGCTGGGAGTCATCGGCAGGGACAACTATGGCGTCTTCCCTCTCAGAGGAAAAATGCTCAACGTCCGGGAGGCCACACTCAAGCAGGTGAGGCCAACCGGCTTGTTGCCGCCTGTTCGGCTGCAGCTTGTGTCGTTGTATTTATCTTTCGATCGACACGGATGCATTAACGATGTCTTAAAACGCTTCATAACAATGGGTTCAATCGGATGAGGGTCACATTGTTGCTTCTTCCTCCTCAGATCATGGAGAACGCAGAGATCAACAGCATCATTAAGATCCTCGGCCTTCAGTACAAGAAGAACTACAGCACCCCAGAATCCCTCAAGACTCTGCGCTATGGCAAGATCATGATCATGACCGATCAGGTGCGACTCATCTTCGACATCTTCTTTTGATTTGCTCTTTAGTCTATACACGTGTTCATCTTTCAAAACTTATTTCACTACTTTTTAGCGCTTTGAAAACTCTAAACGTTTGCTGATGACGTTAATAAAACTCGACTGGTGGTTTTGACAGGATCAAGATGGCTCCCACATCAAGGGCCTTCTGATCAACTTCATCCACCATAACTGGCCGTCACTGCTGCGCCACAACTTCCTGGAGGAGTTCATCACCCCCATCATCAAGGTGCATAGCCTCACACTGAAGCCACAACATGTCCGGCCCGTGTTTGACACGTTATTTCATTGTTTATTTAAAACTGAATTATATGGGAATACAATATTGTGAGGCAAAGGATGATTTGTAGACCTGGTAGAGGTCCATCCACACTTGTTGATTAGTCGCCCTGAAGTTGCAACGACACTATCTGGTGTCAAAAGCCGGGAACTTTTGCTTCTTGACAACAATTCATCCATTAATGTAAATATCTCACTCTTCGTAAATCCTTTTTGAAGGTGCTATTCTATCCTTGTTCAACCATTATGTCAACAAACAAAACTTCTTTAATTTTCCCCTCTTTAGGCATCTCATAAGAAAACTCAGCTGTCTTTCTACAGTATCCCCGAATACAGTGCATGGAAGGAAAGTCAGCCCAACCACAAATCTTGGAGAACAAAATACTACAAAGGTTTGTTATGAAACCCCTGTGTGGTAGTACACACGACAAGTAAGCAGCTCTTCATACCTGGCCGATGTGACGGTTCTAACCGCGTGTCTTCTCTAATGCTCCACCTAACCTGTTGGGGCCTTTGTCCTTGCAGGTTTGGGAACCAGCACATCGCAGGAAGCCAAGGAGTACTTCTCTGATATGCAGAGACACCGTATCCCATTCAAGTACTCTGGACCTGAAGATGATGAAGCTATCACCCTTGTAAGATGTCACCCGTCATGTCGGCTGTTTTATCAACCAATGCAATTTATGGAAAACCCGGGCGAATCTCTCATCAAATATAATTAACACCTCGACGTTCTCAAGCTTCCTGACGATGATATAATTAGAAGTTGGAGTGTTAATGTCTTGTCGTGTCCCTTTTTTCCCCTTCTTTTTCGCACAGGCCTTTAGCAAGAAAAAGGTGGACGAGCGTAAAGTGTGGCTGACCAACTTCATGAACAACAGGCGTGAGCGCCGGGCTCACAACCTGCCGGAGGTGAAGTCCCAACAACGGATGAATTCTATGTGCTTTCTGACCGTTTTCTGCTGAGTTTCACTGCATCTTGCCGTCTCGTCACAGGAGTACCTGTACAGCCAGTCCACCAAGTCCCTCTCCTACAACGACTTTATCAACAAGGAGCTGGTGCTGTTCTCCAACTCTGACAATGAGAGGTCCATCCCCTGCCTGGTGGACGGTATGTGAACTGATTACGATCTCCGAGGACACGTTGGTAAATCGCGATGAACGCCGTCGGCGTGCGAGTGGTTTGATTTTGTTTCTGTGTGCGTGTCAGGACTGAAGCCGGGCCAGAGGAAGGTGCTATTCGCCTGCTTCAAGAGGAACGACAAGCGGGAGGTGAAGGTCGCCCAGTTGGCCGGCTCGGTGGCCGAGATGTCGGCCTACCACCACGGAGAGGTGAGAAGACATCACACATTAGTTAATCTACAACATTTAATTGTTTTCTTTGGTTGTCTTTTCAGTATCTTAAGAAGTTTGTTTTGTTGTCAAGCCGATTATAACATTCATATGTATTGTGTTTTAATTGTATTGTTTTTCGCTCTGTTTGCCTTTAACTATTTAATCAAGTTTCTGATTGAATACATTAATGAACTTCCTGGTGAGCAGTGCTCGATATATTTAGCTTTTTTGATAGTAATGTTGATTTTAATCTCTTCAACTCATGATTTTACAGGTCTCTCTGATGATGACCATTGTGGGTTTAGCCCAGAACTTTGTGGGAAGCAACAACTTGAACCTGCTGCAGCCCCAGGGTCAGTTCGGAACCAGGTTGCACGGTGGCAAGGACTCTGCCAGCCCTCGATACATCTTCACCATGCTCAGGTCAGCAGCCTCCCGGCAAACTACAATTCCTCTAAAGATGCAGATTTAGCAGCGTGTAGGAATTAAACTTAATGCTTTCCCGAATTGGCGATGAACTTGAAGATTTCCCCAATGTTCTGTCCTTCCAGCCCGTTGGCCCGCCTTCTTTTCCCACCCGTGGATGACAACCTGCTCAAGTACAACGTCGACGACAACCAGCGCGTGGAGCCCGAGTGGTACCTGCCCATCATCCCCACCGTGCTGGTGAACGGCGCCGAAGGTATCGGCACGGCCTGGGCCAGCAAAATCCCCAACTACGACGTCCGGGAGATCGTCGGCAACATCCACCGCATGATCAACGGCGACGAGCCTCTGCCCATGGTGAGGACGAGACGCGGCCGCCCTTGTTGCTTTCCGAGACCCCCGTCGCGCGTCTCCCGGTGGACAGACCGGGTGACGGTGGTGTCTTTTTCCTCCCGCAGCTTCCAAGCTACAAAGGCTTCAAAGGCACGATTGAGCAGGTGATGGACAACCAGTTCATCAACACTGGAGAGGTGGCCATCATCGATTCCACCACCATTGAGATCTCCGAGTTGCCCGTCAAGACCTGGACGCAGGTCAGTCACCGAGGCGTTGTCCCATCATGCATGTTGATGCTGCTTCTAACATTGATCATTCCTTTTGCGAGGATTCTTAATTTCACACGGCTCTCTCTGGTCCAGGTGTACAAGGAGAACGTGCTGGAGCCAATGCTGAATGGCACAGAGAAGGTCCCGCCTCTGATCACGGACTACAAGGAATACCACACCGACACCACTGTGCGATTCATCGTCAAGATGGCGACGGAGAAGCTGAGTGAGGCCGAGGCTGCCGGCCTCCACAAAGTCTTCAAACTTCAACAAACCGTCACTTGCAACTCGATGGTAACTGCTGCCACCCATACGAGCAGAACTAATGCTGGAGGCAGGGAAGATGGATCACGTCTGACAATATTTGTTCTTTTCGTCAGGTTCTGTTTGACCACGTGGGCAGCCTGAATAAGTACGAGTCTGTGCAGGCCATTCTCAAGGACTTCTTTGAGTTGAGGATGAAGTACTACGTGCTGAGGAAGGATTGGTTGGTCGGCATGCTGGGGGCCGAGAGCGCCAAGCTCACGAACCAGGCCCGCTTCATCTTGGAGAAAATCGAGGGCAGCTTGGTCATCGGTGAGTGACTTCAATTTGATTCTGAAGATAACCAAACAAGGAAGATTAAGTTTGTATTTTTTATATCTTCTCCATTTCTGCCCCCTCCCTCTGGAACTCTCCCCAAAATCATCCGAGACTGCACCGAACTTTCATCGTTGAAATCACAAATCAAAACCCACCTGTTCAAAACTGCTTTTATTGTGTGCTCTCTGCGCTCTTATTTGCTTTTATCGTTTGTTTTTATTTTTTGTTATTTTTATTGCATAGCTTTTAGGATATTTTAACTGTTGTAAAGCGTCTTTGAGTATTTTGAAGAGCGCTATAGAAATGTAATGTATTATTATTATATTACTGTCCACTAATGGTGATTAATAACAGCCTCAAAATAAGTGTTGGAAGAAAAGCTGCTTACATTTTTTTATTCCAAAATTGTTATAGCAATAGCAGTCACAGTTGAAATAATAATTAGACGAAATTGTGCAGACCTAGAATGTGCTTTGATCAAAAGTTTTTATGACGTTCATCTCTTAGAGAACAAGCCAAAGAAGGAACTTATCGGCATGTTGCAGCAGATGGGCTACGACTCTGACCCAGTCAAGGCGTGGAAACAGGCCCAAGAGAAGGTAGGAGACTTTGAGTCGTCTGGTTTTCAGAATGCTATCCTCAGCCTCCACTAGGGCAACTATTATGTGTGTGTTTTCATGCTTTTAGAATGTGGAAGTCACAGAAGAAAATGAAGAAGAAGAGGAGGAGGAGGACACCAGCGGGCCCGACTACAACTACCTGCTCAGCATGCCCTTGTGGTATTTGACCAAAGAAAAGAAAGAAGAGCTGTGCAAGCAGAGGGATGCTAAGGTGGGATGTCCAGCTATACGGTCATCTCATCGGTTTAAACACCCGTTTACCTCGTCTAAACGGTTTGTCGTGCTGCTTCACAGACGACGGAGCTCAACACCCTGAAGAAGAAGTCTCCAACGGACCTGTGGAAGGAAGACCTCGCTGCGTTCTCTGAGGAACTGGAGGTATTGTCTCCGTCTGTCTGTACAAGTCGCACATGGTCAACGACGGTACGTCCGCCGCAGCCGTAGAGGGACTTCCATAACGCATACATCTCCAATCCCGCATGCATAATGAGAACCGATCTACGCCTCTGGTTACGTTCGGCCGTCGCCGTCTTTTCTCTCCTGAATAATCGTCTGATCTCGTCCCTCCTTGCGCTCAGATAGTCGAGGCGAAAGAGAAGGAGGCTGCCAGCATGCCCGTCGTTAAAAAGGGAGCTGGAAAAGGCAAAGCGGTGAAGGTGAAGCAGGAGACTCTGCCCACGCCCCAAGGTCGCCGCGTCGTGCCGCGCATCACCAGCTCTATGAAGGCCGAAGCCAACAGGAAGGCTGAGCTGAAGAAAGGAGAACGCAAGAGGGGCAAAAAAGTCAAGGTGTGTCTTTATTTAACGTTAAACTTCCGGTTGTGTGTTTAAGTTACGTCTCGACGATGTTTTGGTGCGACTCACTCCCCAAATGAGTAACATTTAGCTCATTTCTGTGATCGCAGACTGAAGACGTCACGGTGAAGATGGAGTTTGGAGACAACGGCGAGAACGAGGAGCCGAGCGAGGAGATCGGTTTGGCCGCACGGCTGGAAAAGAAACCGAGAAGCCAGGCAAAGGAAAAAGGTGAGCGGCTGAACATGTTCAGAGCTGAGCGATGAGCTCGTTGCTTTTCAAGACTTTCTCTTGAAAAGCAGATCAGACTGTACAATTTATCTTTCTGTGATGTATCGTTTTAATATTTCCACAACCCTCAGAGCATGGGATTGTGATTACTACCTTTCGAGCGTAGATAAACGATATTGCACTTCAGAAATAAGATGGAGGCCTGCATACGATTCCCATGTTTATTATATCGACCCACAATTTGTATTAAAAAAAAAATTACAGCAACAATTACTCGTACTACTTGTTACATTTTATTGCGAGATGACCTGGAAACGCATTTCTCTGCAGAAGCATCAAAGTCCGGCAGGCAGAGCACGCTTCAGTTCAAGCCCGTTGCCAAGACGACCAAAAAGAACCCGTGGTCGGACGAGGAGTCGGACGCCAATCTGTCCGACAATGAAATGGAGTCGGAGGAGGAGGTGGTGGCCCCCAGAGAGAGGGCTGACCGCAAGACTAAAGGTGAACCTGACCACTAGCATCGCTTATCGGTATATGTTGTATCCATTGTTAGGTTCTCACATACTGATTAAAAAAAAATTAAAACAACGATGCAATGCATTTCCAAAGAGGCTGATTGGCTCAATCTCAAGTCGCCCCAAGCGCGTCTTTGCAGCAGCTGCTTGAGTCCTCGTCTCGTGAGATGAACTGCCACGCCCCCTCAGTCACACAACAGCGATGCTAAATCGAACCGCTCTGTCGCCCGTTTCTTTAGCCGCGGTGAAGTACAGCGTGTCCGACAGCGAAAGCGAGTTTGATGACTGGGGGAAGAAGGACGCTCCGAAGCGGAGAGCCGTCATCAGCGACGACGAGGATAGCTTCGTCCCGGAGCCCACGGCCGACAGCGACCTGGACTCACCCGCCCCACCTCCCAAAGCTCCAGAACCAGAGTATGACACGACCCACGACGAGATTAATGAAGCTGCTTTCACTTCCAGGATGTTAGTCCAAATTATTAACCTTGCATCTAAATGTTGTCATTTTTCTCACAGGAAGAAAACGGCAAAGGGCAAAATGCCAGTGAAACAAGCGACGACCAAGTCGAGCTGTGAGTGAAGTCCATGGTGAGCTTGTGAGATGTTGAGCCAGGGCTCCGAGGGGTTAATCATTTGCACTTTGTGGTACTTCTGCAGCTCAGTCCGATGATCAGTTGCCTGCACCCAAGGCTGCTCCAGTTCAGCGTAAAAAGGAGGCTGCACCCAAAAAAGCTGCTGCCAGGAAACCAGCTGCGTCTAAGAAGGCGGTGGCAGGTACTTAGAGGAGCCTGTTGAGCCCAATATGGTTTATCTGTAAATATAAACCACATTGTATATGTTCTAAAGTTAGAATGGAGCTGTTTTTATGTATTCTTCATCAAATTGTACCCTCAAATTCCAGTAAAAGTTAAATTGTAAGATTATTTGTCCACATATTTCTGGTAAGTACATGTTGATTGGATACTTTAAAAAGTGCTCTGTGGTTAAAATAACATTATAATGTAACGCATCCTTCCCTAATCGGCAACATGGATTCTCCTGTTCACTTCTCCTAGATGTGAAGCAGCCGTCCATCCTAGATGCTCTTTCCAAGTCCAAAACCGCCAAGATTTCATTTGACTCCAGTGACTCTGAGAGCGAAGCCAAAGCTCCGCCTCCAAAGCCCAAACAAGTGTTGAAGAGAAAGCATGTCGTAGGCGACGACTCTGACAGCAGCTCGGACGACCTCATGTCACGTCTCAAGGCCAAAACTACTGCCAGCAAGGTCAGCTTCTACACTAATAAACCACGAGGACCCATATTTATTAATCTATTCCTCTTTAGGTGTTTTAGGGCACAATGAACACATTTGTAGAGCTGAATATTTTTTTCTCTCGCAGAAAACCAAGAACTGGGATGAGGACGACAGCTTCCAGGTTTCAGACCTGGATGCGGGAGCCACTCCCGTGGCGGCGCGAGAGAAGCCCGCACGCGCACGGAAACCTGTAACCTACACCCAGGACTCGGATGACGACTTTTAAATTTGACTGGCCGAGTCCGTTTTAAGATTTTGTGTTTTAAAGACGTGTGATTAATACGTCTTGGACTTTATCACTTTGAAGGATGATTCAATTTTCCACGAGTGACCAAAACATTCTCATCCTTTCAATGGGCAAGTCAAATAAAAAATGTGTACACATTTAGTGGCTTTACTGCCTAATACCGGTTTGCAAGTCTAGTTTAAATCTTATAGTTCTTTAAATGTCTTTAGTAATTCACTTGTTTGTTGTGTCTTGTAAATATTTCAATATTCATTTTATTTTCAGAAATAAATAAACGTAACTTTTTTTCTATTGATACTGTTAGGACTTGTTCTTTGCCTCATGTCAAATTATTTGTGAGGGCCAGAGCTGGGCTCCGCGGTTATACACGGGGTGGTCTCCGGGGGGCGGAGTCAATTATGTAGAAATACTTAAATTCTTAACGTGATATTGTACTTGAGTGGCGTAAATGTCTTAACGTGTTAGTTTTCCCTTCCTCATTTTTCGTCCAGCAAAAGAAGCAGCATTCCTATATTTTCATTTCTTAATCTTCGGTGTTGGAGATCACGAGGAGCACCTGAAGGCAACACAGCCAGAGAGTGAGGGCGAGCGCAAAGTGAGAGGGAAGGGGCGGCTTCTTGGGCGAGAGACTGGATGGAGCAGGGGAAAAACAACCGGTTAGCTGAAGACTGAGTGAACAGAGGAATACAGAGAGAAAGACACAATACTCGTGTTATAAACAGGCGTGTCGGGCTGAGGCGCGCGCGCTGAGAGGAGCCTCAACAAGGTGAGGATGCTTTCCAACGTGCACGGACTGAACTGTGCAGCGCTTTAGCGATGTTCACGTGTGTGTGACAAAGAAACGAAAGGCTCCAGAGAAACTCACGCAGTCTTAGTTTGCACACTAATGCAAAAACCGCGGTTTGTTGTGTTATTTAACTCTGCGTTTACCAATGCGAGGTTTCAAAACACAACCGCGTGCGCGTGCTACATGTATATGAGGGGTGTGCATCACCTGTGATTAATCAAGCTCCAAACACGGGATGAAGCTGAGTGTAATTGGACTCGTGCGCGTGGCCGCGCGCGACAGGCTAATTAAATGAGCATTCTCCTGCTGATGCATTTAAATGGGGGATGATGTCTTGTTGAACAGGTCAGGTATGTCTTCGTTTTTTCGGCTTTTTCTGCAGACCAGGAGAAGAGTTTCATGTTTTATGGTGGGTTTTTTTTGTGAGCAGGGGAACCAGAGAGTTGCACTGAAGGTCAGGGTGTTGCACAGTGGAGTAAACAAAGACTCCAGGAAGAATGGGCACCATGCAGAGGTGAAGAGGAAGTCTAGAAACATATATTCTATGATTTTAATCTAGTTTGAGGTACAAAATATATTTTCAATGCAAATGATTGAGAAGAGGTCTTCGTTCGCAGGCCCCTTCAAACACTCTGCTCCTGAAATGAGACAGAATGTTCTTTTTTTTTCTTCTATTCTCAGACATGGGAGCCAACTCCAATCTCTAGAAGCGATTCTTTAATCGGCTGAGTCTCCGAGTGGGTGAGTCGAAGGTGAACTGAAGTGCTATTCTTCTTATAAGCCTCTTAAAGGCCATCTGGCTCTTGACCTCATCTGCACACTTTATTTCGATAAAAGCATTTTTTTTATTCTAGCACAATTAAAATATGAACTAAGTCTTTATTTTAGATCCCACACACTATTTCAGTTGTTGACTGACTTTTATCAGTGGAGCCGAAACAATCAGATAAATAATAGGGTACTATGTTCTTATTTATCTCAGCGAAAACAGTGAAAACTAGAACGGGCACTCGGTAGAGCGCATACCTTTGCATATCACAAGATTGGGCATTGAATTATGAACATTTTGGCATTAGTTGCATGCCAATTGGATAGAAATTGACCGTGCTATGGTAAAAAGAAGATTTTGACCTTTTTCTTGACCTTTGACCCGATCGATCCCAAAATCTCATCAAATGGTCCCCGGATAATAACCAATCATCCCACCAAATTTCAAAGAGTCTTTTGAAGGTCAAATATAGTTTAAAAAGAAAAGATCCCATCACAGTTTCTCGGAGCTCAAGCTGTCGCCTTCATATTTAGTTTTTGTCCGATAAACCGTCTAAAGTCCAAATATATTTAATTGATGATAACAATACAAAAAACAAAAAAAACAGATATACTAGAAATATAGAAGCTAAAATATCAAGTGAAAAATGGAAATCTATTGAATACATAAACTAATTGAAATTGAATAAGAACACATTCGAGCCTTTTTCTCTTTGAGGATCCTTTTTTTTAAGGATTACGTCGTGTGTGTTTTTTAAATGCAGATATAAGAATCACATTGTGTTTTGTTTTTCCCGTTCCTAGCCGTCTGTGATTCTCCACCGTTGGTCTGACACGAGGAGCAGAAGGATCCGGTGGAGAGCGCCGCCATCTAGGTTTCCTCTCCCTCCCCGTTCCCCTTCTCTTCCCCCGGCCGCCTCTCCGAATGATTGAAGCCACGCCCACCGCGTCGACAGCAGGTACGGCCGGACGTCGGCTCCAGCGTGTTCCTTCTGTCTGACGTCGTGTGTGTGTCGATGTGTGTGTGGGGTCGGGGTGGCGGGCCGGAGACGCCCGACTGAGAGTCCGTTTCTTGTATCTGTGTCACGTGGGTTTCACCACCGTCCACGCCAAGTGACTTCTCAATATTTTGACACTCAAATGGCATTTTTCATAAAAATCTGGGGGAAATTTACTCGAAGGCAACAAAATCAAACAAGATCTGGAGATCGACGATCGAGAACACCCTCGCTACGTATTTTTTTTTTATGTCAATATTTAATTCAATTCAATTCAGTTTATTTGTAGAGCCCATTTTCACAAATTAGAAATTCCCCTCAGAGTGCTTTACAATCTGTACACATAGACATCCCTGACCTTTGACCTCACATGGGATCAGGAACAACTCCCAAACAACCCTTCAGGGTAAAAGGTCAGAACCCTTGAGGAGAGAACAGAGGAGGATCCCTCTCCAGGATGGACAGGTGTCATAGATGTCATGTGACCAGAAGGAATCATTACACACAAATTAAAACACAGCAACAACACAATGAAGATGACAGAGTGGATGAAGAGTTGGTAGACATGGAGCTCAGGATTGTTTTTCCTTTCACCACGGCAGTTCAGCGTGACCTTTTGTTGTGTTGGCCTTGGAGACCCTGATGCCTTTTTGCTTCTGTTTCAGTCTCTTCTGTTTTAGTCTAGCCTTAACTGTGCTAATAAATATTCCTTATTCGTTTACACATTTCACCTTATTGTTCGCCTCCTTTGTTCCCCCCTTCCCTGTATCCCTTATTATTTGTATGTTGCGGCCTGTGCGTCCCTAGACAACCGAGAGGCCGTAACACACGTATTGAACTCCCTGATGCCCAATCCTGGTATCGGGCTCAGTCTCGGCCCGGTACTGTCGCATACCCGATTCAAACATGGCTCCTGCTTTCTGTGCTTATAGGGCTGCATGAGACGCTGGCCCTGCTCACCTCTCAGCTCCACAAAGAGGACCTGGCCTCGCTCAGAGGCCTGGAGTGAGAAAAGCCTCAGTTACCTCATGAAGGTACAGCAGACACGTCTCAGGAGGAGAGACTTCTACATATTTGATTCGTGGCCAGACGGCGGTCTTCAAACCTTGTTGGAGGGACATTAAAAACCATTTTGAAGAAGACCGGCAGTTGCTTCTATATTCTTGGATTCTGCCCTTGAAGTGCGATGTGGAAAGGTCACTCTTTGTGCGTGTCCGTATGTCTGTATGTGTCACGTCCAGATTCACGACAAACTGAAGCAATACGAGAAACACCGGCCGGCTCCAGTTCTACACAGCGCCACCTGTCTGGCAGAGGATGTAGGTGCAATCTTCCCTCAATGTTTCTAAGCCAAACGGCAGCGGCATATCGTTATGAAATAGCATCAGTAAATATGTATTGTAATTTTCTGAAGTAAATATAATTCACGAGGAGATGTTATGATTTGGAGCAGTGATTTTCTGATTCAAACCGTCAGCTGGCAGAAGAGCTTCAGAACGGGCCGCTGCAGGACGACGAGAGGGAACTGCTCCTCCTGCTGAGCACTCCACACCTCAAGGTACACACACACACACACACACTCAGTCATACATGCTCACCAGTGTTTCTCTGATCTGTCTGGGCTTTCTCCTTACGCTGCTCTGATTTCCCTCCAGTTAATCATCTCTTACATCACACCAGCGTCAGAGCTGTTTTCACCCCAGACACAGAAAAGAAAGCCTCATCGCTCCTCTTCTTCAATTCATTGGCTTTCTGGAGAGCGGGAAGAAATGAATGTGGAAGAAGAACGCACATCTGCAAAAGTCATCATCATCATCCTTATTCTTAGTTTGCGCCCCGCCTGACTTTCTCGCTTACTTTACATCGTTATTCAGGCCCTTCGATCCATCCGTGTGCGGTCGTGTATTGTGTCGTGCAGGCGGTGCTGTCGGCCCACGACACGGTGGCCCAAAAGAACTTCGACCCGGTGCTGCCGCCACTGCCGGAGGATGTGGACGACGACCTGGAGGAAGAGTCGGTCAAGATCGTCCGCCTGGTGAAGAACAAAGAGCCGCTGGTGAGAGCCGCCTCCCGCCGGAGGATGTGATAAGAGCTCTTCCTTCTCTCAACAGCTATTAGTATCGTGCCCTAAAGTTGGGCTTTAAAACGTAATTTATTTTAATGGAGCAGCTTTGAAGCTCTTTAGAGAGCCCAGGGTGGCAAAAAACATTTAACTTTAAATGAATTACTTGAAGTACACTGAGCTGAACCTGAAGAAAGTGGATTGTACCGTATGATGTATTGCGTGGGCGGCTGTAGCTCGGTGGGGTCAGGGGGTCGTCCTGCAACCCCAAGGTCGTCGGTTCGATCCCCGCTCTCCCCGTTAGTTGCAAGTGGAAGTGTCCATGAGCAAGGCACTGAACCCCCAGTTGCTCCCCGGGCGCTTCACTGCAGCCCACTGCTCCTTCATGACTAAGGAGGGGTTAAAGGCAGAGGATACATCTCCTTGCCTGTGTACCTGTCCTCTGTGTACCTGTCCTCTGTGTACCTGTCCTCTGTGTACCTGGACTCTGTGCCATGACAATAGATTGAATCCAATCCAATGACGGCAGCACAGCAGTAAGATCCGACATCTTTCCTCAGAGCAGCGAGCTAAAGGACAACGCAGGGAGGTTCTCTCTGATATCAGGATCTCCTGTTCTCTCTCACAGGTCATTGATCTTTCCAGCCGAGCCTCCAACCTGCCCATGAGTATCTCTCCCCTGTCCAACAGAGGGGTGCAATCAGCTTTCTGTGACCTGAAGATCAGAAACATTTGCTGGAAATCAGACTCATTGTGTCTTTTCACCCAGGGAGCGACCATCTGTAGAGACGAGGCGACGGGAGCTGTGATCGTGGCCCGGATCATGAGGGGAGGGGCCGCCGACCGCAGCGGTGAGGCGACCGCCGCGCGAGAAACAATCAACGCGATGCAAAAGCTGCTCGGATTTATTTATTTACTCTGGAAAAACTAAAGTTCCTCTCCAACGAGACTTCCTTATCTCGGCTGAAATGCTGACAGAGACGTGAGATTATGTTGTGTGACCGCATGAACTGTCCACAGAGATCAAATCCTTGAGATTAGTACCACAAGATTGCATATTTTTGAATTTTTATTTATAACTTTTTATTTTTTGCAATTTCCACAAACATATTATTCCTTGACATCGAGAAAAATATATATATATCTACAACAAAATAAAATCAGCACACATCCAAATCCATCCATATAAACACCCGCCAAAGATTGCATATTTTGAGATTAAAAACGGGCTGTTACCATGGCGTGTGTGTGCGTGTGTGTGTGCGTGTGTGCGTGTGCATGTGCGTGTGTGTGTGTGTGTGTGTGTGTGAGTGTGAGTGTGAGTGTGAGCTTCGAGAGGTCAATGGACACCTGATAACCCACAAGAGGCCAGATGAAATTAGCCAGATTCTGGTAAAGGGAGGAGAACGCACATCTTGTCATCGCACTCGTCCAGAGCCGGTTTGGTTCTCCCTGATGATCAGTGAAGATACTTAATGCTGCTGCTCTGTGTGATCAGTCCCAGGGCTCCATCACGCTGAAACTCATTCCGGCTGTGGAGGAAGAAGACGAGCTGAAGGAAAGCCGGGTGTGGACTCTTTTGTCTGCAACGTTCCTTCTAAATAAATCAACAACCTTTTGAAGTTGGCGTTGCCGTCCATTCCCGCTCCTGAAAGGTCTACCTTCGGGCTTTGTTCGACTACACGCCCTATGAGGACAAGGCCACGCCGTGCCAAGAGGCGGGACTTCCCTTCCAGAGGGGGGACATTCTTCAGGTGGTGAGCCAGGAGGACGCCACCTGGTGGCAGGCCAAGAGGATCGGGGACTGTAACCTGCGCGCTGCGCTCATCCCCTCCACGCAGTTCCAGGAGAGGTAGCGAGCGTCAACTCTGCTGCCAGATGAATACCGCTGAGAGCCGATGGGGGTTGATTTAGAAAAGTCACCTTTTTCAGATCAAAAGTAAATCTTTCCCTCTTTCTTTTGCGTTTGTTCGTCCCAGGCGTCTCCGATACAGGATGAAAATGGGTTCCTTCCCTGCCCCCATGTCCTCTAAAGCTCACACATGTAAGCCCAGATCACTTCAGTGTCAATATAAATGTACAAGAAGCTCAGATCTTCAGACACGGCTTGTATTGCAGGTCTAATCTAGTTGAAGAGATCCTGAACAGAACAGTCGGGTCTGAGGTTAATCCCAAAAATGTCCTAATCCAATTTAAAAGTAAAATGAAACTGTTGTGTGAAAAGCAACGACAGGTTAATTCCCTTATTTTATATGTACAGCATGTTTCTGCATAGAAGCTCAACTCCCAACCTCTCACTGGGCTTAAAAAAACAATGTTTAAGTAAAATAGTGTCACGGTTCTGCTCTTTTTAAACTGAATGACAGGAGAAGTACATAAAGAAAAGTAAATAAGCGTGTGTGAAGGATTACTTTGCGTAGATGCTGCTTAGATATGACATTGGCGACTTTAAAATGACAGTGAACACGAGGATCAGCGCGAGGCGGTAATACCACAGCCTCGCAGGTATGAGGATCTGTGTCTGAATAGTGACGCTCGATCTTATTCCTCACATCGCTAACCTCAGATGAGCGAGCCGAGAGAGGTAAGTGGACAAACCTTCACGGTGGAAAACAATGTCCAACCCAACCTTCACCACGTGTTATTACGGTCCCGACTTGTAGGTGAAATTCTGCCAGAATCCCACTTTAACCCTCCTGTTACCTTTGGGGTCAATTTGAACCCATTCAATGTTTGACGTCTCTAAAAAAATGATTGACATTTTTTTTGCTTCATATTTCATGGCTTTTCCTAATTTATTGGGGACAACTGGGAAAACATAAAATTCACATGATATGTTTTCGATGTCCTGTACAATTTGACCCCAGGCTGTTTTTCACTGTGTAAAACATATAAGAAATATCAACTTTTTTATTTATTTAAAGGGCTATTTAGGAAGTCAACAAACACACATAAAGTACCTCACACTTAAACTTGGGAAACAATTTTAATTCTAATCATTTTCTGGAGGTTTTAATTGCTGGGGTCAAAAAGGGTTAAAGATGTCTCACACACACACACACACACACAGATGATGCTGCACTTTCCCCTCCATAATTCACCCCTTTACATTTCCTTCACTCGTGCCGGCGCTCACTTCACCCGGCTGTGTTCTGACGTTGGTCCCGTCAGCATCGACCGCTCCTCCCTCTCACCCGGTCTTCTCTTCCTGCAGAAGACTGCGAAGGTGTTCTGAACGGAAAGGACACAGGTGAGGAGCCCCGATGGAATGACTTCATATGAATCACCGCAGCATCACGTGTCTCAGTCTGGGTACAAAGCCAGCGCTCTCTTTAGCTCAGTGCGGAGGATTCAGGGAGCCGGCATCTGACCCAGAGCTGCACAGGAAGTGTTTCACTGGAGTTGTGAAGGAGTCGTGTATTCATGTGAAAGTATTGAAATTGGCCAACGATGGTTCAAAGATGATGCATGCATGTCATCGTTCAGGTTGTGCGCTACATTTTTCTGAGGGCTGCCATTGGCTGTTCTTTCTGGACTGTAGGCTAGGCTGATATTTTGACGTTGGCATTATATATTCTGAATTTTTCTGATATACAAATATACTTTTTCTGACATACTTTTTTTCATTTCTATGACTTAAAAAGAACAAATTTTGACATTAGATTATGACTCGATCACATTGTTATGGCATGATCCACGCCAGTCTTTTTTTATTCATTCTTTTTCACATAGTGAACGATTATATATATATATATTTTTTATCACATGTATCTGACATCCTACACTGACGTTCTTATCTTATGTTTTACGACGTACGATACGGTATATTATGGTTTAGCTCGACGACCTCTTCTGTTAACTAAGAGAAATTAGTTTTATTTAGTATGACAAAGAAAATAATAATGTAATAGATATGTACTTTATTAATCCCCGAGGGGAAATTTGTCGTAACAGTAGCAGCACCAATAAACTAAACACACAAGAATAAAAAATAAAATTTAAAAAACAGGGATGAAAGATAAAGATGTATACAAGAAGTATACAAAGTAAAATATAAAATAAAATATATATGTATCTATACAACATATATGCATACACAATACACTACTAATGACAAATTAAATTAAATATTAAATATAGACAGTGTGCAAAATGCAAAGTGTGTGTAGTGTAAATGAAAAATTGGATGGTATGTGGAAAAAAGTCCCAATCGTACATGTTGAAAACATTTATTCATATACAGTATATAATTTAATTATAGTACAGTATGTCAAAAAACATCATACAAAGTATAGCATGACAGAGTGGCTGACCCCTGCCTTCTGCGGCCATGCCCTCTCATGGGGTTTGTACTCAGGTACTCTTCTGGATTTCTCACGGTGTCTGTGTTGTGATGTGTGGCGGAGGATTAGGATTTTAATCAGTGAGAAATACTGAATTTAAATCGGTGGTATTTTCCGTTTGCCGTTTATTAAACTGGTTATTTAATGTCAAAGTGTGGCTGTAAATATACTTTTAGGGTTTCAGAATATGGCCGTGCATTCTACATTTGTCTTTTCGTGTCTTTGACCATAGCCAGCCTGCGCAGAGGTTTCCGACTCAGGAAAGATCGCCACAATTCACCAGGAGAGCCTCAAACCACAGAGGCCAATCACACCGACTTCCTGATCTATGAAGAAGTGACTCGATATCGGCCCCGCCTGGGTGAAAGGCCTCGTCTCGTCGTGCTGATCGGTAAGTTCTGCCACTGGAGAGTAGAATCCGATGGTTCCAGAGGGATGTTCCTCAGCCCGTGATTATATCTTCAGCTGTCGATTCTGTTCTTATGGCTCTCAGGTTCTCTGGGAGCTCGGGTCACTGAGCTCAAACAGAAGGCGATCGCTGAAAACCCTCGATGTTATGCTTTGGCTGTGCCTCGTAAATCGTTTTGCAATTTTAACACGAAAAATTAAACACTTAATAAATGTTCTGTACTGGACAGCATTACCATTATGCAATGAAACTGGTGAGACATAATCCTGGCTAACGCCTTACTTTAGTGTGTGTTGTGAACCCTCGTTAGAAGTGTTCAACCCCAAAACATGTAACCCTCCTATGACCTTTGGGGTCAATTTGACCCCATTCAATGTTTGACGTCTCTAAAAAAATTATTGACATTATTTATTTTTGCTTCATATTTCATGACTTATCCTAATTTATTGGGGACAACTGGGAAAACATAAAATTCACATGATATGTTTTCACTGTCCTGTACAATTTGACCCCAGGCTGTTTTTCACTGTGTAAAACATATAAGAAATATCAACTTTTTTATTTATTTAAAGGGCTGTTTAGGTCGTCAACAAACAAACATAAAGTGACACTTAAACTTGGGAAACAATATTAATTCTAATCATTTTCTGGAGGTTTTAATTGCTGTGGTCAAAAAGGGTAAAAGATGTTAGTACATTTGAAGGTAACCGGAGAGTTAAAATGTCCAGTTCTTATCTTTAATTTACACCCCGTCTTCCTGTTGGCCGTGTTTTAAACTCGTGACCTGAAGACACGACTCGGGCCAGGAGGGGCTACGAGAGAGAAGGAGTGGAGTACCACTTCATCACCAAAGCAGCTTTTGATGCCGACATGCAGAGTGGGAAGTGAGTATCGGATACTTCATCTTGTACACGGCATGTTTCATATGATAATTACAGATTGTCTTGTTTGTTTTTTTCCAGATTTATCGAGTATGGTGAATATAAAGATAATCTGTACGGCACCCGTTTGGATTCCGGATCAGAACAAGGTCTGTCTTGTGGATGTGCAACCAGAGGTTCGTATCGAAGCTGACCTCAAATAATGTAATTATCTACAATAAGTATCAAAGGACCTGTGAAGACGGTCAGAGCAAGAATTTAAAACCAGTGACACAAACAGAGTAGTTCTCATCGGTCTAGTGTCGCCTACATTACTTTATCTGCTTATGCCTAAAAAAAAATCCTTGTGTTCATAAAAAAACAGAACGTATAGTCCAAGTTTCAGCATCGATAATTTTAGAAGTTTCGATTTGAAGAATGACCGGGTCTGGAATCAGAACATTGAGTTCAGTGTGAACTGACTAAAGTACCACACTTAACAAGAAACGATGTCCACTGATTTTTTTCCCCCCTCACTTCTGTTTGATAGTGTAATTTAATAGCTATACAAAGACCACATTTAAAATCTAATCTTTTTAGATGTTGTACAAACACATACTGCAGTAACCGTGGACTTTTTGTTTTTTGATCCCCCCTACATTCAGGCACTGAGTTCAAACCGTACGTCGTCTTTGTACGGCCTCACATCTGTGAAGGTCAACGCAAACCACTCGGCTCCTCTTCCTCACTCAGCTCAGTTGTCACGGTGAGTTACATCAAAACGGCTTTAAAACGTAATACTTCATCATTGAAGTTAAAATGCAGCTTTTTCACAAGTTACTGTAATTGTATGGACTATTAATGACTGCAAATCAAAAATAAGTGCGCCTTCCTTATGACTAGGAGGACGAGCTGCATGAGATGAAACAGTCGGCTGAGAGGATGGACGAGTGTTCCAGCTCGTGGGTGGACTACGTCTTGGTCAAGGAGGATCCGGTCGGCGCCTTGGCTGAGCTCCAGGCGGTACTGGCGAGGGTGCAGACGGAGTGTCAGTGGGTGCCTGCGTCCTGGGCGAGGAGCTCGACCTGAACTCGACCGGTTCAAGTTGTATCTGTGGACCCCGTCATGGCGTGTGGAGAACAGAACCGAGTGGGAGTCGTCTCGTGTTACCCGTCACTCACACAAACACGTTTGTGACGGCGGAGAATTCCATCGATCTGAAAATCAGCACGGTTCGATTTATCACTAACGGCTGTAAAACACGACGCTACTGTAAAAGCAGCTAAAGTGTGAAGTGCCATTTGCATACCTGCAAACTCATGAGGGGTGAAAGGTGACGAGGGGGTCGATTATTTCTCACCTTCGTATTACTTTAAGCTGCACAGCTAATTTATTCTCGTTTTAATATGTATGACTTATTTTTAATGGTTTTTATTACTTCCTTTAATTGTACATATGACTTACTTTTAATGGTTTTTATTACTTCCTTTGGACAGTGTTTGTATGTTCTGACTTTTTAACTGCAGTGATTGTACCTGTGTCCGCGTATTGAATTGTATATATTGTATTTGTTGATTTATGGACTCATGATTCTGGAATAAAAAGTTTAAATAAAATACAAAAATTAATAAAAAATATTAGATGCTCCGATCAGGTTTTTTGGTGCGGATCACTGAAATCAGTATCTGCGGATCCGATAATACCGATCACCGTGTCGATTGAAGCATTCTATTTATTGTGTAGCATTATTTATGCAATGAATTATTCTTAAAATTGGTTTTGTATTTTAAGTATTTACGATTTAAATTTAGTACATTAAAATTGTTTGATTGCCAGTGTGGGCTTTCAAATATGTAACACCCCAGCCTGATTTTCACTGTGTAAAACATAAGAAATATCAAAAAATTTAAAGAGCTATTTAGGTAGTCAACAAAGTACCTGACACTTAAACTTCGGAAAGAATATTAATCCGTATCATTTTCTGGAGGTTTTAATTGCTGTGGTCAAAAAGGGTAAAGATGTTAGTAAATTTGAAGTTTGAAAGTAAATCTACAAACCATCTTCTCAGACTTTGTTACCGAAGTGTATTAAAGACAATGTGTTGAATCTCTGTTGGAACTATTTGAAAGTATGGATTTACTGATAAATAAAACTCATGCACCATCCAGTATTTGGGGTAACCATTTACTCTAGAATGACAATTATAAACCAAACCATAAAAAGAAAAGAAAGAAAATATACATGTGTTCGCATTGTGCACAAGGCCTTCTACTTCCACAGCTTCTTGATCGACATGTTCTTCTCGCTGTCTTTCTGCATCACCTGGTGAGGAGAACATAGAACAGTTAATAGAAACTTCATACATGCACATTGAAATTGACATTGAAAAAAGTAGTACGGGGTTAGCTGAATTCTACTTGACAGGGAGTCCATGTTTACATTTTGAGACGAGTAAATCAGGACACAGGCCAGGGTGTGAAAGTGAGTCTTGGAGAGTAGATTTCTGAGCTAAGGTACGAGAGACGGTTAGACAAACCTTTGCAACAGCCATCTCAAAGTCCTCCTGGTTGACATGCACTCTCCTTTCTCTCAGAGCGTACATCCCTGCCTCTGTGCAAACACCCTAAGAAATAAAAATACGTGAACATTAGATAACAGGCCTTCTTGAAACACCCAAACGCCACCATTCAGTGGGCCAAGTCTCACCTTAACTTCAGCACCAGACGCTCCCGGCATCAGCTCTGCAATCTTCTTCAGATTGATGCCGCGTGTCAGGTTCATCTTCCTGGAATGGATCTTCAAGATGTCCAGACGGGCCTAATTGTTCAGAATTGAGAAAAGCTCAAAATAAAAACCACCCACAGCGTTTGAGTGTGTGTGTGTGTATACACTGTGCAAAGTGACTACCTCTTCATTTGGAGGCGGGAACTCGATCTTCCTGTCGATCCTGCCTGGCCTCAGCAGAGCCGAGTCCAAGATGTCAATACGGTTGGTGGCCATAATGACCTGAGAGAAAGTGATTTGAAATCAAATTAAGTTCAAATTGATGCATATTCATTTATTTTATTTCTGTCAACACAAACACTTAGCCCATCCATCATGGGATGACACAATACTTTTACATCTTCCGGTCTTGCTGGTGAAAAAAATATCGGTATACCAAATGAGCGGTTCCCATAAAAAACTATTTACCAATTATCTCGGTAAATACATTTTTTTCCCCCCTCGGCTTTGTGGAACTTGGATATATAGATATACGTGCAATTGGATAGTTTTCTATAAATACAGCTCATGCTTTTATAGTGTAGATGAAATGCATAACATTGACACTACTAACTATTAAATGAAAATGCATAACATCTTACATTTAGTCAGAAAATGCCTCAAAAGTTGACATGAACAAAGCTAATTATTTAATGTTTTGTGTGTGCTACCTTGATGTTCTTGGTGGCCTCGAAACCGTCCAGTTGATTGAGCAGCTCCAACATCGTCCTCTGCACCTCACTGTCACCGCCGGAGCCGCCCTCCAGGCGAGTTGAGCCGATGGAGTCGATCTCATCCATGAAGATGATGGAAGGAGAGTGTTCTCTGGCCATGACGAACAGCTCGCGCACCATACGGGCGCCTGCCGCGAGACGGGGAGGAACAACGGTTAGAAATTCAGATAGTTTTGAAAAATAAACCAAGAATGGAGAATTATTTGATGAAGGCATTAAGAGGCTCACCCTCTCCAATAAACTTCTGGACCAGCTCCGAGCCAGACACCCTGATGAAGGTGCAGTCGGTGTGGTGGGCCACGGCTCTCGCCAGCAGCGTCTTCCCTGTTCCCGGGGGGCCGTACAGCAGCACGCCCTGCACACATTCAAGGCAGAACGGAAATCAGAACCAACTGCACGCGGAAAGATGGAATGATCAGTTGAATCAAGAACTTGAATGTCAGAAAATTGGTCTGCAACTATTTGATAATATATTACACACAACTAATTTACAAGATAGAGAAATTTAGAATGTTTTGTAGGCCTACATGTCATCGTTATCGTGTAAGATTTTTGTATCGCCAAGTAAACAAAATACTTTTCCAACTGTGAAAGAACAAAACCATATTTTAAAAAGTGTAATTCAAAGCAACAATACACTTATCTAAAAGAAGGGTTCTTACACATTTTGACCAGTGGATTTCCAGGACTTTTCCAGGACTTTAAACCAAATTTCCATGACCAAACTGATATCTCAGTATAAACATGAACATTTTTGAAAATTTTGCGTATTGAGAGCGTACGCCGGCTTATATTTTGAGCGTCTTTCTTTAAAAAAACGTATTAATTATTTCAAATTCGGCGTAAATGAACATGTGTTTATAACAATTTCCATGACGTTTCCCAAACTTTTATGATTCAAGTTTTTTCCATGACTTTTCCAGGTTTTCCATGACCGTACGAACCCTCCCTGTAAAAGGCCTTGGGTTGTGTTCGAGTGGCGCCACCATATTGGCCTTTCGGAAATGTTTTCCTATGCGATTCACACGTATTTGGAACTGTGCCTATCCTCTGATGTTCTTACAACAGAAATGAAAGGAGCAGTGCAATAAAATAAAATGTGCACCATCTCTCTAGCTCTCCTCCCTCACTCACCTTGGGCTGGGCAATGCCTAAAGCCTCAAACAGCTCGGGGTGCTTGACAGGCAGCTCAATCACTTCTTTGATCTCCTTGATCTGCTTATCCAGGCCGCCAATCATTTCATAGGTAGAGTCCGGCACCTTCTCCACCATCATAAGGGATACCAGAGGGTCCACCTTGTTGGGCAAGATCTTGTGCAGCGTGTAGCTGTCGTTACGCAGAGCCACACGGCAATTGGGAGTCACCTGATGCAGAAAATTACAAAAGGGATGAGATAATAGGAAAGGATACTTCTAGTCTACGGTGAAATCCTCTTTTATCATAAATGACTGCATATCACAGGGTGGCAAATATGGCTTGCTTGATATTCTATTCAGTCTTGCGCTACGGTGGTTACAAACAAAATACATATGTATTATTTGTTATTGTTAAAAAAACTGGGAAAACTATTCTGCTTGAATAATCATTATTAGCTTAACAACTATAATACTAACATCATTGATGTCAATGTTCTTGTCCACATCCACGACAAATTTTCCTTCTGGGTGAACCTAAAAAAAGGACAAAGAGACATGTAAATTTAAACTGTCAGTTCGTGCTCACGATCTAGTGTGGCACAAAGTACAAGGACACAGCATACCTTGACCAGCACTTTCTTTTTGTCCATGACCCTCACCACTTCCCCGACATACGACCCCTGCTCTTGTAGTAATTGCAGCTCCTCACGAAGGAGACGCACTGAGAGACAAGAAGTACAACTTTCTTATTTTTCACCTGTGGGGAAATATTACGTCTATGCGATGGAATGAAATATTACTAAATATGTGATGTTAGAGTGGCGACAAACAAACCTTTGGCATTGAGCTCATTTCTCTGCGCCTGCAGACGTCTGAGATTCTGGCTCTTGTCATTAACTGTCAACTGTTGAAAAAAACATTGGTTCAGGATCGACAGGCAAGCAGAAAGTGGGAAATATTGTCAAATTAACGGCTGAAAAAAATGCAGATATGATGTTTTCTTACTTGTAACTCTTCTATCTTAGATAAGTAGTACTGTCGGAGACCAGAACCACCTTTACTCTCCCCCATCTCCATCTGTCAATGAAAATCATCTTTATTTAGAAACATTATTCAGGGTTCTTACACATTTTGACCAATGGATTTCCATGACTTTTCCATGACTTTAAACCAAATTTCCATGACCAAACTGAAATCTCATTATAAACATGAACAATTTAGAAAATGTTGCGTATTGAGAGCTATCGCCGGCTTATATTTTGAGCGTCTTTCTTTAAAAAAATACATTAATTATTTAAAACTCGGCGTAAATGATGTGATTATAACAAATTTCCATGACTTTTCCAAAACTTTTATGATTTAAGTTTTTTCCATGAATTTTCCAGGCCTGGAAATAACCATTTTAAAATTCCATGACTTTTCCAGGTTTTCCATGACCGTACGAACCCTGATTATTAACATTTTGAAAAGAAGAAGTGAAAATGTTCATCACAATAGTCCCAGTATTGTCCAACAATATAAAACCTAAAGACATCCAATTAATATTAGGAAAACAGCAAGAAGCTGAAAACAGTTTTTGATAGATACATTACAAATTGAACAAAAGTCGTATAAAATAAATAAAAGAATACCAAACTAACGTTGTATTGTCCACACCAATGACATAAGAACCTAGTGTTATCTGACCAAGAAGGCGTCAAACGAGGGCGCTATAACGCTCGGTGATGATAAACTTGTATGTTTAATGTATTTAATAGTCTTCGTACTCTTAACTTAAGCCGCTTAGTGAGAACACCGATGCGGACAGTGGTTTATGGAGCTCGCTCAAGCTATCTGTGCGTTGACAGAGAGCTAGCCTAGCCTGTCCGTGTTAGCCAGGTTAGCTACAATGAGACAGCAAACCGGCAGAAACATTATGTACACATATACAGTTTGGCATTAAGTCATATTTCACTATTCACAGCAGACTCGCAGCCATTCTTCCTCACAGCCACTTTAAGATAACTAGTCGACTTAAAACAATAATAGCGACGTCTCTTTGATTCTATATTAACAATAAAACCAACAAAACGACCGAAAACAATACACCTACATGATCAGTACCGTCCACCTCCATCTTGGATTTTACTGCATCCGCATGAGGAGAGGCCTACTTCCGGAAGACTTCTTCTTCGCTGTCTTTGTTTTCCTTTGCGAATATCGCCACCTACAGGCCCAATCCGCTTTAGCTTTCGCTTCTAATGTCCCGTTTTCATGACCTTATACAACTTTTAAACAAATTTAACTTTATATAATAGTTTTAAATCTGAATTTACTTTTAAAAACGCATGTAAGTGAAGGAGAAGCACTGAATACTTGGATAATGCTGCAGGGAGAGGGCATCACTTTTTCCAACAAACTCATCCTGCTCCCAAGAACAGATAGTTAAACATTCCTGTCCACTATAATGTGACATTATAATAAATCCGCGTTGTCTCTCTCTCAATCACACTGTCGTTTGTTTGGTAACATCTTTGCACTAATTGTTTGTTATTTCACTTAAAGGTATTGTATTTATATATATATCTTATCTATATTTTATCTTATACTTAAGTTAATACACACACTGCACTGTCGCGGTCGCGTTGATTGTTGTTTGTCATGTCTAATGTAGCACCTTCCGCCAAAAAAAATCCTCGTTTGTGAAACATTCCTGGCAATAAACGGTTTCTGATTATATAAATTGTGCACTTCTATTAAATATTGCTTTACCTGTATGTATACATGCTACTGGAGCTAAGAAATATCACCTTGCTGGATTAATAATTAGCTCTCTATCTATGTAGCATGTAACAACAGATTAAATTCAGTGTAAACCTTTGGTCACATCTTGCTTGCAAGCTGAAACACATCTGTGAAGGGGGTTGGATGTATTTTGGTTGGCCGTTATTTGAGAAGCATTATACCTGTCTGTGCAGTTAAAGACAGGTAAGGCGACCTGAACACATAAAGACCACATGAAACCGCTGCTCTCAGAGGAACATGAGCTGTTCGACCCGCCCTAACATGCACACCCACAGCTAAGCTCTCACAGTAAAGGATATGAACATAAAAGCCGACCCCATTCGTTTGTTCCTTGTAATATGTTCTACATCAAGAAGTAACAAACATTTGCAATCATATTTATTGTAAAAAAATACTCAAAATGTAAAAAGTATTTGATTGATACACAACATGCAAACATTTTACAGAGGCGGTACAAAAAATATCCGAAGACAATGTTTTGAAATTCGAAGCGCCTTCTTCACAAAACTAATTCCGGCACCGTGATACCGCTTTTACCATGGAATGTTTAAAGACATTTAGAAAACCCTCATACAAAACCATAACACAAAAGCATTTTGTGGAAAAATCCCCCCATGAAACTATAAACTGTTCATAACAATGTGGTCCATTGTTTAGTTGACACAATACAACTGCATTCCTATTTTGTTAATATCAGTGAAACTTCTTGGGAAGCATTAATCTTCCAGGATACATTATTTAATCTGAACACCCCGCCACAGTTCATATTCCTTATATTATAACAATAACCCTACCAACCCCAATAAAAAATAAAAAACAGCATGTAAACATCGAATAAGATCAACAGAGCACTCAAATAAAGAGCTCAATCGAGCTTTCTTACACAGTAAAGACATGTCTCATTTGAAATGATATATCCACCATTATAAAACAAAAACAGCACCTCAAATGATTGTTTGCATAAAAAGCTTATTATAAATTCCTATTAGTCATAAGAAATTTTAAGAACTCGTTTGTTTTTCTAAAGAATATAATGCATATATTCTACAGAGTAAAAATAAAGAAAGAACATATATATTTTCCTGTTGTCCAATGTTTTCACCACAGATAAGTTTACAGTTTCTCCTTTAACAAAAGTATGGCTTTTAAATGTGAAGGTAAACAGACACCCTTTTCAAAATGGCACCTACACAGCACCGACGCTCACAAACGTTTAAGACAATTGTACCATAATCTAAACATATTGCATAACAAGGCAAAGATTCTTTGAACAGGCTAAAAGTGATAGACAAGGCAATGCAGACATATTATTAGGGACATTTTTAAAATCACTTTGGTCCCATATATTTTGTTGATTTTAGAACTATTATCTTTTATGTATCTCCCCTAAATGCTGGTTTATCATACCATGCAGTGAGGATGGGTGCGAGAACATTTAGGCTGCAATATTAGCTTATTTCTTTCCCGGCAAATTCCAATTTAGATCGAGTAGACATTGACGATTGATTGATCAACTTAAGCTGCCGGTGGAAGATGTCATTAGGTGAGTCGGATACCCAAAACCTGCTCCAACTCTTGTCTTCTCTGCTGCAACTGAAAAGCAAAAGTGATAGCGTTGGTGCATATCAAAGCTAATAACAATCTACACATTACAGTATAAAAAACTATCAAAACATGTCCATCATTAAGAAGTGCAGAATGCTGTGTAATTCCTTACTCTGGAGTAAACATATCTGCCCACTGCCTCTGGTACCCAGGGAGCCTGGTAGAACTCGGTTCTCCTCTCCTCCTCTGGGTTTCCTGTGACATCCGTCATCAACTGACGGAAAAAAAAATGTTTTCTTTGAACGCACAATCAACACAGAACAATTTCATTCCCAAATGCCAAAATAATGTAAATTATCAAGTTACTTTGGCAGGCACTGAAGTCTCCATTTAATTAGAGCAAACAATGCAGCAAAAATACTGTTGTTTTTGCTTCCATTTGACCTTTGTTCTAATGTTTTAATTATTCAGTTTGTTTTCAGCACAGTAGCATCATAGTTGAAGGGGATTATAGGATTTATCGGTACATTCATGCTCGGAGCAATTGTTCACCTTCAGATCTCTGCACTGAGACTTGAGCCAGTCCTGGATGAAGTCCTGAGGTTTATTGCTGAAGCTCAGCATAAAGTCTCTCTCGATCTTCAGCTGGTTGATGTACTCAATGGTCTCGTGAATCTGCAGTCAAAAAAACCAGTGCGGTAATTATTTTAATTTCAGGATAAACTAAATGTGAACACGTGATTTCCCTTTTCTCTAATGTGTAGTGATCGACTGGCAGGCCGTACCTTAATCTCCAGGGAAGCAATTTCCTGTTGGTTGGTTGTAGAGGACAGGAAACTGTTCATTTGGCCCTTCAGCGGATCGTCCACCTCCACATCGATGTCATAGCACGCCGTCTTCTTCTGATCTGTGGGGTCCACACTACTCAGACAGCAGAAAAACTAAATCAAGTCAAGAATGCTGTTGAGGCAAACTTTTAAGAGCAGAGCAGTAATCGCTATCGAGTGTGCAAATTATGAACAAACTGTTCATATAAATGCATTATGTTTGAAAATCAAAGCTTATAAGCAAAAACATGTAAAAATCATCAAGATAATAAAAGAGATCTGGACAAAACGGGCACGTCAACACAGTCCACACGCTCAAACACAGAACAAGGGATAACGATCAGCATTCCCCTACCTAATCATGTGATTGATAATGATGGGGTCAGGGTGCTGCAGAAGGCTGGCCAGCTTCATGGGAATCTCAGAGAACCTCATGCGAGGACAGCCAAAGATCTGAACAGGTGGTTAAAAAAACAGAGCAATTTTGACATGATGAAGGTAAAGTTTTGTTTTTATTTCGTCTCTCCACAAGCATCAAAACATAATATACGCTGCACATTTGAAGTCCTATACAGTCACGTAACGCAACATGTATTAGGGGCATTTTTATATATATATATATATATATATACACTACCGTTCAAAAGTTTGGGGTCATCCAGACAATTTCGTGTCTTCCATGAAAACTCACTTTTATTTATCAAATGAATTGAAAATTGAATAGAAAATATAGTCAAGACATTGACAAGGTTAGAAATAATGATTAATATTTGAAGTATTAATTTTGTTCTTCAAACTTCAAGCTCAAAGGAAGGCCAGTTGTATAGCTTATATCACCAGCATAACTGTTTTCAGCTGTGCTAACATAATTGCACAAGGGTTTTCTAATCAGACATTAGTCTTCTAAGGCGATTAGCAAACACAATGTACCATTAGAACACTGGAGTGATAGTTGATGGAAATGGGCCTCTATACACCGATGGAGATATTTCATTAGAAACCAGACGTTTCCACCTAGAATAGTCATTTACCACATTAACAATGTAGAGCGTGTATTTTTGATTAATGTTACCTTTATTGAAAAAACAGTGCTTTTCTTTGAAAAATAAAGACATTTCTAAGTGACCCCAAACTTTTGAACGGTAGTGTATATATATATATTTTTTTTTAATGGTAGAAATCCTACGGATGGTATAAATTATTAGGTGTATGAATTATGACTGAAGGAAAAAAAAAAACTCAACATTTATGAGGCTCTGCACATTTGATAATATCCATTAATAGATGAGTTTTAAAACATTTTCAAATGTCAAAGCAACAGTGGAAAATGCCTAAGTGGTTGAACCCGTTCCATTACCTGTCTGAAATAGCGGTTGCAGTTGATGAACTCCTTCTCATGACAATCCTGCAGCTTGTTGTTCTTGATGTACAGCCACAGGGCTTGCATGATGCTGGCTCGCGTCTGTGTGTGCACACCCAGCAGACGAGCCAACCGCGGGTCCAGTTTGTACTGAGGGGGCTGAGAAAAGAGCATTAGAGCAAATAAAGTCGTAGTTAAAAAACAAAACTGGACACCAGTCATCCCAATCGAAGCGTACGACTATCAGAGAGAAGGTAACGCACCTGGTGGTCGAGCATGAGCAGGAGGGTGCATTTAACATTCAGGTCGCCGGGCCTTTTGACTTGGAAACCATCCGTCTCCTGAGTAGTGGGCATTCTGTGCCACTGAAAGATAAAGTCACAAGATTACATTTAAATCATTAGGTCCAGTGAGATGTAAAACGATATCTCACGGAAATGAATACAGAAAGTGGGACTCAAACCGCTTTCTATAATGCTGGTTTTTGACATATAAATGTGAAAGACCGTAGTTACCATTACACTGATTTAGATAATGGATTTATGGATTTCAAAAACATCGTGGGACATCTTCAAGATTCAAGAGCTCTTAATAAAAGAAAGGATTGACTCCAAAAGTTGTAACGATTCCAGCCGAACTCCCCCCCTTTTTTTCTATTAGTGCCTAAAATATTCTGAGAGAGATGCATCACTAGCCTTCAAAATGATGTCATACCTCGACTAAGTGGTTGTCGGGTCCATAGAGCTCCTTATCAAGCTCAATCACCAGGCTTTTGAAGAAAGATGAGAATTTCCTCTTCTGTTTGCCGGGCTATGAACAAAAAAGTGAAAAAGAGTAAAGCTGTAGTCAACTAGAAAAAGCTGTTGTGTGTGTGTGTGTGTGTGTCTCTCTCAAAAGTCCTGCTGAAGTCTGTTTGCACAACATGACCCCTTTGACTCCATCCCTCATTTCCCTTTTCTTTTTCTGTTACTCCATGCAAAACTCCTACGCATGCCTCAACCAAATGAGCCAGAGGAGAAAAATTAACTGAAAAGAGAACCCTCCCTCATGTGGCCACAGATGACACAATGAGTTGGGCTGGAATTGATGGAGGGAGGGGAGGCTTGTCAGCTCATGGTATGCGACGGCCGGTGGTTTCAATTCCTCGTTTCAAAAGAGAACATGAGCTTGTGTGTGTGTGTGTGTGTGTGTGTGAGAGAAGTGGAGTGGGGAGGGCTGTAAACACACATCTGGTTGCGTGGCCTGAGCCAGGGACACAGGCCAACAAGAACGGAACGGCTCAAGTTTTCAGAGAAACTAAATAACACAGATTAAAATTCTTTGGAGTGGAACCACGCTGGGACAACGGAGAAGCGGAGCAAGGCGATCCAAATGAAGGAAGTCGTTCACGTACTTCCTCCAGAAGTTTTCCCTCCACTCTCAGTTCCCAGGAGGACACTTTCTCTGCCTCCTCGCCCTCGGGTTTGCCGGGGGTGTACGTGTTAGAAATGTAGATCCGGAGCTTTCGTTTTTGCTGTGTCGTAGGGATGAACAAGCACATACATCAGGCACTCCAGTTCAACAAAAATGAACCGTGACAAGTCAGAATAAGATACATTTGGAGTTGTTTTCGGTAAATGGTGGAGACGGATCTTCAACAGAACATGGCAGTCCTTAATTGGTGAATCAGGACAGTTTAAAGTTAGAAGCATGAAAGTTCAAATGACCCTTTTCGGAAATGGAAAATCTGACGGTGCTCGTGAAGAGGTACCATGATCGGCTTCTTGATGGCTTCTTGAATCTCCATACGCTTTCGGGCGATGGTCTGATCCAGTTTCCTCTCAAATGCCAAGAGATCCATGTAGGCCTGGGACTCTGGGACCAGGTCTCGGATCTAAAGAGCCAACGGCAACGCATGAATATGAAGGGGATGCAGCCAACTGTGAACAAGCTGAATCCGTCTCACGTATGAAGGGGTAAACACTTTCTTACCCTCTGTGGGAGAACCTTGTCAGCCATCTTGCGTCTTTTTGCTCTACATCCCATAGAAAGAAAACAAACCAGATGATTTCCAAAGCAATATATGTACATTTGACTAAAAATATGTGAACTAGAAGCTTTTCTCTAAAATATAAAAGATCCAATAACTTCAGTCAAACAAGGATTTGCCTTTAGAAAAGAATGATCTTCCTTCACCAATAAACAATGGAATGACACATACAAGATTAACAGACAGACCTCATTGACTTATTCGATTATTAATATTGTTTTAAGGCTTTATAGTGCAATAACAAAACATTGGCCAATGCGACCTCTTCATTAACTTCGCCCGAACGATCACCGTAGGCTCTGGACCATCGTCATCGTCGTTATTGACTTCATAAAGGCCGTTTTGTTTCTTTAATTTAACAACACAGTTCCAACTCATTCGGACTTAATTTAATTCCCAAACTCATTGTTAAGGATTTAGATTGCTTCTTCTGGCCCTGCGGCACACCGCTCCGTCGATGCCGATGATTTTTGTTCCGAAATAAAGTTTTAAAGACAAGAGGTTCATTGTGGATGAATTGTAAATGTGGCCTCACATGAATTAGCGTGATATCACTGAGCAGTTTAAAGACAAAAGGCATCTGCTCCTATCCTCGTGTGTGTGAGATCTGAGCCGTGGTTTTAAGCAGCAGTGACTTCACAAGCACAACGCACAGAGAAAAGAACCATCCGGAATGAATAGGGTGTTGTTATATTGCTAATGAGCCATATCAGGCAAAATTAGCCACTGAACCTGTATGACTCAGTGGCTTCTACGGTGTTATGTATGAAAATATATATTTACAATTCAATGATTTTAGTTTTTGCATGAACGATAATTTGCATAACATTTCCCGTCTGGAGGTTGTTTCTTCAGAATCGTTTCAGGAAAAGAACCGTACTGGTGGAGTTGTTGTCCTGAGGAAAACATTACCAAAAGGTTTGCTATAAACCAGTGTTGGGAATGAGGAGGAAAAGCCCCCCCGTGTTCATCTTCATCATGAGACGGCCCTCTTCTTAAAATCATAATCCTCACGAACACTTTTCTGGTATCTTGTCATGAAATGCTAAAAAACAACACTATAAAGAAATGAAACTCTTTGCATTGTATAGAGTTACTGTGCACCAGTAGTTTTGTTTTAGTCAGCCCAAGTCCAAAAATGAGGGTTTGTAAATTTTGAAAAGAGGAGAACACGTTGCAGGAAATATAATGTGCAGTAAAGAGTTTGTTGTATTTCTAGTGTATTACAAGAATGCACTTAATTGTTGTTTATTCCCTGTTATCTTTTCTAAAAAAAAAAGTTGAATCAATCGATTAATCGGGAACACTCTTAATAAATAAGTTGTTTTTTAAGCACATTCCCTGATTTGGCCCCAGGCTGTTTTGATCAATCAAGCTTCACTTTATTTATTTCCTTCTCTCATGAAAACACTGGCTCTTCTTCACAGTTTACCCTCGTCTCAGGCCTCCCAGTGGCTCTTGCTGCTGCTGCTGCTGTTGATGCAGATTAAGGAACCGTTTCCTCGAGGCGTCCATGCTTGGAGGTCCCATGTCTTGCCGCATGGGCATGTTCCCACCACCATAAGAAGGACCAGGCAGCTGACCCCCCATTGACCCCATGGGGCCCCCCGATCGGCTGGATGGCATCCCTGAGCGCTAAAGAGAAAAAGAGATGAAGCTGAATTCACATTCAAAATCATTTTTACATTTTTTTTTTTTCCTACAGATATTTAATTACTCTCCCTTTTAAAAAAAAGTATGGTTATCAACATAAGCTTCTATGTGCATGCTTGAATTACTTTGTATTTCTGCAGAACTGGTTTATTGTGAAAAGGAATGTGTGTATACATGTACAGTGTTCAATAATGTAGAAAATGGCAATTAAAACATGAACACGTTTTGTATATTGTGATGTTTTATTGTGGTATGCATGTATAATATGTTTTTCTGTAATATTGTCTGGGGTATGCATGTAATATATTGATTTTTTAACCTTTATCTTGTTCCATAATTCAGTAAAATGCTGATAAACCATATTAAATGGAATTATCAACAATGTGTGTTCTGTCTCAACAGTGCTGCTGACTTTGTTTGGTCACTCCAATAACAAAAAAATAAATATCTGAACCCAAATGTCTCTATCTAACAAACATGAGACAACTGAACCGCATGAAGCTGCAGATGGTTGCAACACCGGGATAATATAATGCAGCTTTAGCTCGGACAGATGGAAGTGATGATGAACTTACTTTTGTTTTTAAGCTAACTGACAGGAGGCTGAGGGCAGCCACGTGATTATCTCTTTCACATGTGCACACCACATTGATTTGTGTTACTAATTATAAATAAAACGTCCTTAAAAAGAAAACGTACTTTAAAAAACTACAATATTAACGATCACTATCAACACAATGTGAAAACAAATGTTGCATTAATGCAGGGCGGCAGTAAAGAAGCGCAGACTATCTTCAAATGCGGAAGTAGCGTCCACACCGTGATATTTAAAAATAATAATAATGAGCTTTTACTTTGGTATGTCACGTGACTGTGTTTCAAACTCGATATTTTCTTTTATATCTTCATCAAAATGTACAGCACAAACTTGAAGACGCGAAGTTAATTCAGCAGATTGCATTCCCGCCTCCTGACACTGAGCACATCACCACGTTTACCTATTTATGGAGCAGACAGAGAAAACCCACCTCGAGGTACGGGGGCGCGCTGCTCATGCTCCGGGGGTATCCCGCCGGGGGCTGGGGCAGACCTGGCATCCTCATCTCCCCCGCGGCGTGCATGGGGCTCGTATTCATCGGGGTGAAGCCTCCTCTCGAAGCCATCTTCCGGATCCACAAGTAGTTTTAAAAGAGACGGAAACTTCGACGCAGAGTTTCGGTCCCCCCCGAAAAAGAAGTCTCTCGAAGCGACTGAACGACGGTCGCTGGTTCAAATCCGAAAGTAGCTCGAGCCGAGGATCCGGGTACTTTTCAAGAGCTCGGCTTGTGGTTTGACAGCAACAAGATAGCTTAGCTTTAGCTCGTTTCCGACCGTTTCAAGTTCCGGGATTTTTTACTTCTGCAACAACGGCTTGTTTTCCGGGCAGCTCGCGGCGCGTCGTCGCCTCCTCCTCGCCTCGTTCTCCGGCCTGAACATCGCGAACCAGCAGCTCGTTCACCGCGAGGCGGACTTGTGATGAACGGAGTGTTTCTTTAGCAAAAACCGAGAAGTATTCTTGTTGTAACTGCCTGTACACGCGCGCGCGCACACACAATGCAAAACGCTGCCTTCACAGCAGTCGGACATTTTCGGTCACAGACTTTCCTGTCAGATACGAGTATTTTTAGATTAAGTAATAACTTACCTTTCATCACTGGTTTTAACCACTTTATCTACTGTTATATGGTGGAACATGTACAAGTTTGCAATAAAGAAACCTGCATTTATATGTTGGGCCATCTCTGCTCATCTTTGCTTTTTGGGGAAACATTGGGCAATGTGGCCTCGTTCACCACTAGGTCAACACGCGTAGTTCTTGAAGGATGGGTTGCCACATTTACAAACACTGTCTGTCAATGCCACCACCACACAAATGAATAAGAGCTCAGATGTCTGAGTTTAGGAGGAGCACATGAAGGTAGCATAACTGGCTCTGGCAGCTTTCCCATTCAGGGAACTCGACGCGGAACACTGTTCTCTGATTAAAATCTCAAACTGTGAACTTTTGTGTTTACTATATCTCAGTTTCCTAAGAATACGATCTACAACAGCACATCTCTGAATAAAAAACCTTCACAAAGCAACATTTAAGCCTCACACGAGAGGCAGTGCCATAATAACAACGAACATCTCGAGACTTCGTTTGCTCAACAGCACCCCCTGGTGGTCATAAAGCGTAAGTACCTGAGCTGGGTTACTAAAACCACATTCAGTTCCAAGTTACCAACAGACATAACGACAGGTAACATCATTTATTATGTTAAACAGAAGAAACAAACTGAGCCATGATAGCAGCAATTCAACTATTGGAATATTTACACTATCACATCACACTAAAGATATATGTTACCCTTTACAATGTAAACACATACAAAGACATTTTGTGTGCTAGAAAACAAGCTGACAAATCCACCAAAAATGAAACGAAACAAATCTGCAGTCAGCAGCATATACCTGTTTGTACAATTAAAGGCCCATTTACTGAACTGTTTTTATAAACAAGTTTCCACAGGTGAATGACAAACTGAGGGTTGATTCTTTATCAAACACTGTTTTGTGATTCAACTGGAGAACTGAGAGCCTGCAGTGAATGTTAAAATAAATGACAAATCATTCGTAATAATTGTCTGACATAATTTTTTCAAAGAATGCAATTTTAAAAAGAAAGGTGAGGAAATAGAAGTACACCCTAATCATTTCTGTATCTAAAAAAAAACAAAACATACCGTGTTTGCACGTGTTCGCTCTTCACACAGCTGCATGAATGACCCCAGAAGCTACACTACCTCTGTGCAGTGCAATCTTGCATGTTGATATTTATTATTTTGGACTCCAGCAACAACAACAAAATCAGAGACCAAAATAACTAAATCAAAAGAAGAAATGAGTGTTGGTACGATGATGTTGTGGAAGGAAAAAAAATCTGTCAAGTATACAGTGGGAGGTCTAGACTTCTTCTGCAGAGCAGCAAACGCCATGAATGTCACCTACAACATGTTACTGGTCTTCCTGTGTGTGCGTGTTTGTGTGTATGTGCAAACACGACGGCAACAGAATGTGTGTGTTGTGGCCGAGTGCGTTACTGAGGGAATGCCTCATCTTTCATCAGCATGCGAGGGCTCTCTTGGTTGTCCATGCGGTGTCTCGGCCCCATCATGCCTATGGGATGAAACAGTGGACATCATTCATTCACTTATACCAGATAATTACAGTGATTTAAATACACATGCAATGCATAGACAAGAGAGATTTTTTTAAACTATATCAACAGGGCTGAACCACACCCTAATTTAGGAATGAATAAACACTAAGTGGGTTCACTTCTTCACTTCAAAATTAAATAAATAAACCATAATATGTACAAACTAATTTGCCAAACTTAATTTGCAGACAAAGAACAATACCAAGGCTTCATTTCCACTTACTGCTCTTATGCTTGAATGATTTAGATCTTCGGGGTGAGTTTGGATTCTGAGGTGGAATAAGAACAACATATAGCTTGAGTTAATAAATTAGGAACGAGTAAATATAATCCACATGTTTAAAATAAAACAGCATAATGCTCCACAAGATTGTTATAGTAATCGAGTTAATAAGAAGTACCTTGTCAGATTTTCTTTTCTTGGCTGTAAAAGAAAGACATTACAATTTAGATTCAAAGAAACATTGGAGTACATTTAAAGAGGTCCAACATAGCACCGGCACGTCACCTTTCTTTTCCGCGCCGTAAGACCAGTCGTTATCGTTGACGTCGTCGTTATCCTCTTGGTCGCTCTCTGACTTGTTGTTGGCATTGTTACCGGTGACTATTCTGTACAAGAGGGAAGACGGAGTCATGACAAGCACAATGACTCAGCATTACTCGCCGCACACAGATACATTCTGACCCGACACTAGTTCATAAGACCGCTTCAATTCACTGGATCATTCACGCGCATGTGAAAACATTTTAAAAAGGGAGCACAACTTCTCCAGCTACACTTTGTTGGTTACACTTCGACAACATCTTAATGTTGAGGCTCCGCCCACTCCTCCTCTCTACCTCCATCTGCCTGATGGATCGTGGAGGTCTCCATCGTGGAATATGCCAACTACCAACTATTCATACACTCTGTCATATTCATTGAATGTGTTTTAACTCTAATCTGTCCTTCTGGTCACATGACATCTATTACACCTGTCCATCCTGGAGAGGGATCCTCCTCTGTTCTCTCCTGAAGGTTTCTTCACTTTTTTCCCCGTTAAGGGTTATTTGGGAGTTTTCCCTGATCCGATGTGAGGTTTTGGGTCAGGGATGTCTATGTGTACAGATTGTAAAGCACTCCGAGACAAATTTGTAATTTGTGAAATTGGGCTATACAAATAAACTGAATTGAATTGAATGTTCACGCTCCAATCATTTGAATTTGACTGAGTTTACGGGACAAAGGGACAGTTTTCACTCTTGTATCAGATTATTAATTTTATTGTCATTGCACACAGTACAAGAACTGAGACAACAGAATGTATTGAGCATGTGACCAGAGTCCAAAAGAGAAGCAGGAATAAAGTGCAACGCATGGTGAATAAATACAATGCATTGGAGTTCAGTCTTACTCTCTCCTACCTGCGGTTGGCGATCCGGCTGCTGTTGCGTCCCATCCCCAGGCATTTCTCCAGATGCGGGGCGAAGCGTGAGGCAGCGATGCTCCGGTTGCAGTTGGGACATACACACTCTTTGTTCTTCCACTGGTTGTACACCTGGCCGAACACGTCCAATCCTGGCTGGTCCACGATTTCTGGAAATTTAGAGCAAGCTGTAAACTACGGCAAAAAAAACACACACAAAAAACACACAAAGCTTTTGTTGTTTTATTGTGTGGATGTTATTGTTTCTTTGTCTTGTGGCCTTCTTTATTACCGACCGTCATAAATATGGGAGGGCAATTAAAACTTCACAAACATGTCACCTTTGTGTCAATACGGAGACGGAACAACATGTGAGCTCACCAAAGTCCCTCATGCTTTCTTGGTCCGTGTCATCCAGGAAAAAATAGCCCTGCTTGACGGCCCGGTGGACCTCGAAGCAAAGACCCAGGCATGCATCCTCCAGCAGGTCAGACAGGATGTCCTGAGCTAGGCCCTGGCAGGGGAAGGGCCGGAGGAAACAGAGGCACAAATCACACCGTGTTCTCCCGGCATCGCGTCTACAGATGGAATGTGCGTTTTCCGAGTGTGGCTTGAACTACAGCCGCGCTGTGGGGCCTCGCTCGACCGCGTACCTCCAGCTTGCTGTTGTCCAGGCTGGACATTGAAACCTCCTCCATTTGCCAGAACTACCAGATGAGCCGACGTTGCTGTGGTCATGCTGTAGCGCAGAACAATGCTGCGGCAAGGGGGTGGGGAGAACAGACGTTAAACAGCACGGTGGCATTACATCATGTACACTCTTTACATGCTCGACATTTGGCGACTTACAAACTGTCCCGTCGAACACAGCCGGGGACTCGCTTCCCACGTTTATAACCTGCGAATAACACAAAGCAGAGCGACAGCGTTGGCGTGGCGGCGCTGCGACATCCCGGTGGCCACAAAGACGCAGCGCGAGCTCAAGACATCAAACGCAAACGCCGCGCCGGTCCGGAGCGCCGAGGTCAAACGGAGGCATAGCTTAGCCCCCGAAACCTCGCCGAGGAAAACAAAGAGCGTGGCTCTGAATAGGCTGCAGGAAAAAGGCGGTATCACCTCCTTGGTCGGCAGCGGCTCCGGTTCCGAGCTAAACGCGCCACACGTATCCAACTCGGCGGAGTAAAAAGAAACAATGTAACAGATTTGTGAGCGACTGAATGGTTTTGCCGTTTGAAGAGTTGCATTTGACCGCAGCGAGGCTGCTGGTCCCCGAACCCGCCGCCGCAGCTGCACTGCGGCTGTTCGCCTCTCAACTCCCCGAGCAAACCCCGAATGCTTCCAAACGGCGCTCGGGACCCGATTTAAATCGGATCTACGAGGATTACCTCCACCGCGGCCACGCAATTTCCCCAATTGTGTTTATCTACCTATTTCGGCAGGCATCCATCTTTACAATCACAGAGATCAGACAGTAGCAATCGATCGCTACACGAGTCTCCAGTTACCACCAAGCGCTTCCTTTGCAGCACTGCCGGGTTTCCCAGTTAACGCCACTGTGAATGCATTTATCAGCCCGGCCAGCATGTGACTGAGTTCCCGTGCAACGCAAGAGTTAAACTGGCCCTTTGTTCTGCTTTGTAGTATTCATAACAAAAACATTTTTGTTCTTCTTTTTTTAACCCTAGTCTGGTTTTTGAGCATGTTACTTCACTACATCAGACAAAGAAAATCTTTATTGGATTTTAAAAAAAGGATTTACAAACAAATGCAAGGTTTTAAACCACACATAATACAATGCCTTACAAATCATTTTCTTGTTTATCTATACAAATAAAACCCGTAAATGTTGACCCATTTACATTTTCCCTGGTACTGCATTATCTCAATGTTTAGAAATACATGTTTTCATTGTTAAAAGTAGAAGAAACCATTAGAGTTTTGGCGTAATAAAGTGTATTGATTAAAAACACTACCTCATGCATTGTGTTATGGATTAGATTAATCTGTCTGAAGACCATGGAGCAAACAACTGTATCCTCTGTAAAATATAATCTCAATCAATCTATGTGTGCACTGTGAACAGCATTCCGATGGCAGATTATCAAATAGACCCAGATTGTAGAATGAATTAGTTCAAACTAATTAACACAAAACACTCAAGCACAACATATCGCTGGTACCAAACAATCTTTCCAGAGCAATTCTATTTTCACAAGTCCTCAAAGCTAGATAATAAAGCAGGATGCACATTTAAGAACCAAGATGTGCTTTTCTCAAGCTTCTCAACATATGGTCCTGCATTAACACAGATTTTTTTTAAAGCCGATTTGTACAATTAAAACACGATGTGGCATTAAAGTCAGCTACTGGAGCAGCCAGTTTATCAAGTCAAATCCCGGTTTCTGCTCTGAACTTGATAAGTGTGTGTGTGATGATCTTCTGTCCTTCTCATCACCAATTAGTACACCTCAAAAACGATGACATCATCGTCTTCCTCCTCCTCCTCCTCCTGTAGATAAACAAGTGATACTTAAAACATCTGGAGTAGCACAAATAAATACAAAATCACAAAAACATACGTTTAGTGTTCTAACCTCATCAGACTCTACTTCATCTTCGCTCTCCTCAGTGTCTTCATCTTCTGAATCCTGCACGGTGTAAAAAAAGAAGAAAGTGAATTGAAAACAGAGCTTTTAAAACGTGTGTTTTCTTTATCCTAATAATTGTATCATTTTCTTCCTGATTATTATTCCGGACTTTTCTTACCATGTACTATTGTCCACACACACTTTCCAGCATACATATAATGAATACATTTAAAAGTCACAAGTAAACCTCATGCATAAATTGAGATAAAGTATATGTACTCTAAACTTCCCTTTTCGACAGCCTGCAAGAGTTGCATTGGTCACATCATGACAGGGCGGTAAAGCAGAATATATTCCTTTGCATCCATTACATCATCAAATCAACTTACTGATGGTCTGTAGATAGGAGCACGTGTTTTTTCTGAATTATAAACTTCCATTTGGACGGCATCAAGGTATCGGAGTTTCTGCAAAGAGAAGCATATTATCAAAAGTTAAAGAAATGCTTTTAACGAAAGAAACAAATCGGGACTTGAATTTGTGAGTACGTGCTTACACTGGGGTTGTGCATCCGATACAACTGCTGCTCTGCTGCCGACAACGTCTGAAGATGGAAAAGGTGAGGGATCGTATAGGACGTCTCAGTTTACTTCATAGAATAAATGACAAACATTAGGAGAAGATTCTATTTTTTTTTTATTACCTCAAACCACTTCTGAAGCTCCATGCAGTATTTTTTATTGTCTTTAAATACTTCCTCCTGGTAGCGTTTCTTCTCCTCTGACGAGAGGTCCAGCCACATTTTGTTGACCCTACCAAAGCGTTCCTTTGAGTTTAGGATGTGGTCCTTCAGAAGAAACATCTGTTTTTTGCGGAAAATGTCACAACCAGATCTGCAATTGAAGAAATATTCAGTCACAAGTTTGTCTGCAGGTAACCGGGAGTTTGATTTGCTGCACATTTTAATTAATTCCGGGTCTCTTAAGGGAAACAAATGTATGATCATGCTCACCGAAATGTAATTTTTGGTTCCCCAGGAATTTTATTTTTATCTCTTCTTTTAATGTCCTGCATATTAATGAGAAATGGATTTTTAAAAGAGGAGAGCTATTGTGTGAAGAGAGCACAACAAGCTGGTTCTTTGACTGAAAGAAAGAAACAACTAAATAACACGGACAATAAACAACTTACAAATGGAAAAGCAAACACGCTCACTCAAATCTGTTGGCCATTTATTTTATGTTTTTAATAACCAGAGGTGACAGCACATCTGCAAGCACTGAACATTTGTTCTCAGGACTAACGACCAGATCTGTGCAGGAGCAATGAATCTTCTCACCCGAAGCTCTTTGGGTCTTTTGATGCCGGTTTCCTTTAGGATCCGCTGCTGCTTCGCCTCATCAAAATTCTTAAGGGACATAAACACAATTGTTACACAATGTCTGACAGCATCAGCTCAGTGTTGCAACTGTAGTTTCCTAACTGACTTACCATTAGATATTCTTTCAGCTCAACCACGTACTGGCTCTTCAACTAAAAGAGATACGCAAAGTGTTCCATTCAGATTCAACAGATTTACACCGAGACCAAACATCCAAATCTATTGTAGCCGTCTCAAAAGTTTGTGTTCCTACCCGTTTGCAGCTCGTGTTGTAAACGTCTTTCCGTTTCTCAGTCATATCTCGCCAACTTTGGGCCCACACATTTACGCCTTTATATGCCGTCCCAGAAGCAGACTGCTCTTTGCAGAATAGTGTATATCCATTTCTAAAAGTACACACACACACAGGTGATCAGCTGCTGGTGAATTAACTGCTGGTTAGCATTAGTTGTTTTTGTGTTAATTTCCCAAAAGATTAAGACATATTGCAAAGTTCAAAACATATGGCTCTCCAAAGGACTTCTTCAATCTTAATGACAAGCAAGAACTATTGAGAATTAATCCCCTGAAAATGGGATAAAAACAGCAAAAGTTGCCAACTGGCAATTTAGGAACATACACAAAACAAATACTTAAATATGTGTAAATGTGGAGTGGGTGGCTTACATCGAAGGCTTGGGAGGCATGCCCTCTGTGTCTTTACTGACCTGCTTTCAGAAGAGAGGTCACATCAATTTGAAGATACGTAAAGTAAGAATTTGAACATTTCCAGCAGTGTTATACAATTGTAATCAAGTATGTGTCCTTTCAAATAACCACTGGCATAAATACAAACTGTATTAAATCATATGAATATTATATCAATAGACATTTGGGGTACAAAGAATAACTCCGCTAACTATGCAAACAGTACACTGGAGTTAATGACTTACAGCTCTCGTTACAGCTTTGTTTTTCGCACTGAGCTTCTTCAATGTGGACTTGCGAAAGTCACCTTTTAGATATTGTTTACTGAAAGACAAATAATTAGTTTGACAGTTAATTTTAAACAGGCATTCTGGGCCAAATCACACATTCGTAAGTGTATTGCGTATTCGTATGATACATGTGTCAATTTACTACCTGAACAGCTCCATCTTTCTCATGTATTCCTCATTTGCAAGCTGAAATTTGTCCTCATATGGAGCCTGGAAAATGTCAGTTATTCATGATCAATACAAAGTTGAATCCCAAGGCAACACCAAATGATAAGAAGTGTTGTTTTAGCGGTAGCCTTTTACTCACTGTACCTTCTCTTCACATGGGAGCAGCTTATACTTCTTGCATAGCTTCCTGAATATATTTTGTCTGCTCCTATTCGGGTGCGTCTTCTGATAATCAGACACATTTTCCTCGAAAAAGATAGCAGTCGGAGGAGCGGGTCTCTTTGGGCACTCTGGGTGGATCTGAGGTACAATGAATCAAAAAATGAAGCATGTGATATTATTAGACTTGTGGTCGCAACCTTTTAAGACATCCAGACTTCTCTCTTTATCCGTAGTACAAGTGAGGGCTCCACAGAGAGCGTGATGAGTCATTACTGCTTTGCAGGAGATTTGCATCATAGAAACAAAGACCTCAAACTGTATTTAGAATATATACGTGCATGCATAGAGCAATGTTGTACTCACAACATGAAGCTTTCTTGATTGTGCCGTGCTTACCTTTACGTTCTTGACCGGATTGGTTATGACACCATTCGCTTCATCGATGAGCTCGATGAGGGTCCGGGTCTTACTCATCTGAGCAAGAACATTACAAATGTTACACCAATTACACGAACTTCAAAGAATATTTTGAAATGCTAAATTGTTTGCTGCATTTCACTACAATCTCGATCTGTATTGTTGCTCGCACAACAGGTAAAGAGGCACATATGAACACCATGGTGTCATTACATTGCATAGTTCATCCAAAATAATATATGATTTAAGTGTCAGTGAGCAAGAGAGGAGGAAATCCATCAAATCAAAATGGCAATATGTAACATATAAGACTATAATATTTAAAAAACTGTTTACAGACTCAAACATCTACGTTTCATTGAGAACTGGGAAACTCGTTTAGGTTTGTTGATGACTGAAAACTTAAACTGTGACTCACTTTCCGCAAAATCTGTTTCCACTTTTCTTGGCATGCTTCAGGAGAGAAAGGGGGGAACGCCACTTTATTCCAGTCCACAGTTTTCTGTGCTGTGATGTACGAGAGATTTCGGGCATGTCCTGGGAGGGTGGCTTTCATCGTAGCTAGAAGCTGCTGGAGGTTTACCTGGGTCCACGCTAGTTACCGGAAGAAACACACAGGAGGGAAATCCAGGCACAATAATGTTGGTAATTAACATATTATACAAGTCATTATAAAAGAAAGATGTGTTTACCTTCAGTCCCACTGTCATCCATGGTCTCCAATACAACGTGTTTCCAGTGGAAGTATTTCACTTTCGGTTAAAGTAACTCAACACAAGTGGCTCCCAAAAACTGTACATGACCGAAAATATCAACCTAAATATATATATTCATTCACTGGGATCGTTAAGTTCTTCGTCAAGAGAAAAACACCACATGGAGCTGCGGTGAGCCACTTTCTTTACCCACGTTTGTTAACGCTTTAAGAGCAACCAATCAGAAACGAGCGTCACCAAACACTCTTCTTCTTCTACTTCTTCTACCTTTTCTTCTTCTTCTTCTTCTTCCTGTTTATTGGCGGATGTTGGAGTTCGTGCAGCGTGGAGGCGACAAAGCGCCCCCTATTGAGCCGGAGGGTGTTGACTTCTGGCACGAAACTATCTGACCACTGATATAATACAGAACATTTAAATATATATATATATATACACTTTGGTTCATCCCCTGACTTTTTAGTATGAACCAAAGTATATGTATATATATATATATATGTATATATTAGAGCTGTCAGCGTTAACGCGTTAATCTATGCGATTAATTTGGCCCCGTTAACGCACTAAAATATTTTAACGCAATTAACGAAACTTTTTTTAAATTTTTTTTAAATATACTTTATTAATCCACAAGGGGAAATTAGTTCTCTGCATTCAACCCATCCTTAGTTATTAAGGAGCAGTGGGCTGCAGTGATGCGCCCGGGAAGCAACTGGGGGTTCAGTGCCTTGCTCAAGGACACTTCGACTTGCTTCCGGTGTTCGTTGAAGTTTTTACACTCCTCTGAGTGTCAAACCGCGGTAGTACGGTTTGACACTGTTTCCGTTTTTAAAACAATTATTTCTCCGCGAAAATAAGGAGCATAAATCAGTTTAACTCGTGGATGAATCAGTCGGGTTTCCTCCTGCTCCTCCTTCCTCCCGTCTCCCCCTCTGATACACAGAGGAACGAAGGGGCGACGTGTCGGGGGACGCGGCGCGGAAAGAACTCGTCACACGAAACCTTCAATGTGATTTGTCAATCCGTTTGTCTGTCAACATTTCGGGAAAAAAACAACCAATGAACACTCAGTAAATCACAAAGGACCTCCCACCTCACAGGTAAGGCTCATTTAGCAGCCTGTCAGTCAGAGAACCAGAGGACACGGCGCGAGGACAATGAGCCTAATTACAGAGCCTCATTTTATGCACGGTTTGAGGCTAGCAACAACAGCGCTAGCTCGCCGGCTAACAACAACACCGTTAGCGTAGCCGAGGTGAGTTCTACCGCTGGGGATGAACACACACTCTCTGTGACCGAGCACAGTGTGAGGAGGGCTCTGTTGAGGGTGAACACCAGGAAAGCTGCAGGTCCAGATGGCATATCTGGGCGAGTACTGAAGACCTGTGCTAACCAGCTAGCTCCAGTGTTCACCACAATATTCAACCTCTCCCTGGCTGAGTCCGTGGTCCCCGCCTGCTTCAAGAGATCCACTATTGTCCCTGTGCCCAAGAATGCTTCTCCAGCATGTATGAATGACTACCGACCGGTGGCCCTCACCTCGGTGGTCATGAAATGCTGTGAGGCTGATAAAGGACTACATCTGCGCCTTCCTCCCTTCCTCCATGGACCCGCTGCAGTTTGCTTATCGCCCAAACAGATCCACAGATGATGCTGTCTCCCAGGTACTGCACACCACACTCTCTCATCTGGACAGCCAGAAGGGGGCCTATGTGAGACTGCTGTTCATTGATGATAGTGCAACTTTCAACACCATAGTCGCCTCCAGACTGGCCGGCAAGGTGATTGAGCTGGGACTGAACACCCCCCTGTGTGCTTGGATCCTGGACTTCCTGACCGCCAGGCCACAGGTGGTCAGGGTGGGCAGACACACCTCCAAATCCCTCACCCTGAACACAGGATCCCCCCAGGGTTGCGTCCTCAGCCCCCTACTGTACTCCCTGTACACACATGACTGTGTGGCCAGGTTCAGCTCCAACACCATCATCAAGTTTGCGGATGACACAGTGGTAGTGGGCCTGATCTCCGACAACGACGAGAAGGCCTACCTGGAGGAAGTTGCTGATCTGTCACTCTGGTGCCAGGACAACAGCCTCATCATGAATGTCACCAAAACTAAGGCGCTGATTGTGGACTTTAGGAGGGTACAACAACAGAGGACGTACTCACCACTGGGGATTAACGGGACTACTGTGGAGAGGGTGAGCGGGTATAAATACCTGGGAGTCCACATCACCGAGGATCTGACATGGTCAACGAACACAGACACTCTGGTGAGAAAGGCAAGGCAGCGCCTCTACCACCTCAGGCAGCTGAGGAAATTTAAAGTTTCCCAGAGGATCCTTCAGTCCTTCTACTCTGGAGCTGTAGAGAGCGTCCTGACAGGAAGCATCACAGCCTGGTTTGGCAACTGCTCCGCTCAGGACAGGAAGGCTCTGCAGAGAGTAGTGCGTCGGCTGAGCGCACTATTGGAACTACACTCCCACCCTGCAGGACTTGTACACCAGGAGGTGCAGAACCAGAGCCGGCAGGATCATGAAGGATCCTCACCACCCCAACAACAGACTGTTTCAGCTGCTGCGGTCAGGCAGGCGCCCGTAGTCACGCTGCAAGAACAGAGAGACTGAGACGGAGTTTCTTTCCTCAGGCCATCAGGACTGTGAACTCCGACCTCACCAGGACCCCCACATAGACCCACACAACTGCCCCTCTTAGGCACACACACACACACACACACACACACACTTACTGTAAATATTGTGTTGTTTTTTATTGTAAATAGTGTGTACTTGTTGCCCTTGCACATTCCTGCTGAGCATTGCCACTTTCATTTCACTGCACACCCTGTGTGTGTATGTGACAAATAAAAACATCTTGAAATCTTGAAATCTCTACAGAGCTGAGATTGTTCTGGAATGTTTGATGTATAACACGTGGGGGTGTGTCACATGCAAAAGACTTTAAACGGTTAATTTAATTTGTTTTGTAAAATGTATAAAATGCCCCCAGCCTCCAGAGGGTTAACGTGACATATGTGAATGTCAGTCAGTTACCAAGGCCACTGGTTCTGCTGCTGTTCAATGTTAAAGATGACAGGACCAATGGGGTCTCAATATACTTCTTTTTTTTTACTAATCTGATGTTTCACTGAAGAAACAATTTATCATCCACGATATAAAATACCTCGCTGGCACTTTATAGGTAGGAGCCTCTTTGAAACACAGCTCTGTGTGAAGTTTTGTCTTTAAAAAGAAGGAAAAAACGTTTAAGCGCGATTAATCGCAATTTCAAAATGTGCGATTAATTAGTTAATTCTTTTAATCGATTGACAGCCCTAATATATATATATATATATACTTTGGTTTATCCCCTGACTTTTTAGTATTCATTGACTTTCTAAGATTAGCTTGAAATATATCTCTGAATAACAAAGTTTATTTATAAATCTTCAGTCACAAGGGACAAATGTGTACTATTTAATTATAGCAACGTTACATGCAATAAATGTGCCATATAGAGATTGATTGGATTTTAGGCTTTTCTCCGGTGTCTTATTCATATTGTTCATTTATGTATTCTGAAAGTGAGAAGTATCAATTTATAATAATCTCATATGAAAAGTTAGAAACAGGATCGGCAGAACATGTGTTCGGTCCCGGCTTTACTTAAAGCCAATTAAAAGTAAACAGCACCCAGTGAAACTAAGTTTATGTCTTTTGGGAGGTCATTCTTTTAATTATTCATAGAGAGATGACAAGAAGACAGCAACACAACACAATATATATATGTATATATATATATAAACTTAACAACACACAAGATTTCCCTCTCAACAAATTGAGTAACAGTGGCGTTCTTTTCGCTAAAATTCACACTTTGCTTGCATCATGCCTTATAAATAATAAATTACTTCCTTCCGAGATGATATTTTACTTGCATCAAGCGAGTACAACAATAACTTAAGTGGAACAACATTACATTCAATGTGTGATTGCTTTGAAAAACCTAAAATGTTGGCAACAAAAACATTTTCCATCAAGCATCCAATCCATTCCTTTTCTGAGCACAAACATAATTGATTTTTTACTTTAGTGTTTGAGTGCCTCTTCTAAATGTTCATGTCTTTCTTTTTTGAAAAACAATGTCAATGTTATATGAATATTTCTATTTTTTTTCTACCTAAGTGACTGTTGAAAACTATTTAGGAATGTTTCACCATAATTACAAGATATTAAAGTTCATCCATATTGTCAGTAAGTAATTTTTCATGAAACAACTCAAAACATGTTTGTGCTTATTAGGTGGATGAAACATTAATTTGAGCCATATATAAAATAAACATCTATTTGTTAAAATAAAAGTATTTCTGGCATGGCAGCTGTCATGGACGACATCTACAATGGCATCTGAGATTCACAGTATACGTCCTGCCCCGGCTCCTCCTCGAATGTCACTTTGGCGTCTTCAGCATCCAACTAAAACACAAACGACACAGAAAAATGAATGCTAAATACTGCTTGAATCGGCATATATTCAGTCAAATGACACGAGGAATCCACTTACACATTTCATTTCCAGTTCAGTGAAGAAACGGCCAGTCATAAACATGCGTAGAGGAATGGTGAGGATGAGAATGAAGGGAAGTGCGAGGGATACTGGACTGGATTTAGCAATCCACAAAATCGCAAGGCACACTAACTGGATGGCCGTGAACAGGTGCATTCGTCCTGTGCTCACCTGTAGCCAACATGTAAAAAATATGAATCAGATGGACATGATTGAACACGGTTGTAATGGTGGCCAAAACATGTAGCATCGAGTGATATGAATTCATATGAACGCTGTTATTCTCAAACCCATCACTCAAATAACACAAATGCTGGTACGCATGGTGCATTTGAACTGAAGTGCAACGGTGCATGTACTTTAGCTCTGGGACTCTTACTCTGGTGGCGTAGGGTTCATTAGGGTGGTATTTTTTAGGGATGAACAGAAGCAGTATGCGATCCCACAGCTGGATGCCATTGAGTGAGGTGACGCCCATGTAGAGAAAGATCCCAAACAAGGCCGATATGGGAATCATCTTGAGGATCGGCTCCATCAGGATTGACAGACCTGGACACAAAATGACATTCAGGTAAAGCAAAGTGTACTGTGTTTCAATGAGAGACCTGTATATTTGTATTTTAAAAAAACCTACCAACTAGCAACGCCACCAGAATGCCACTGACCCTCTGCTCCACCACCTTCTCAATCACAGGTTTTGGACCTTTGCTCATGACGGTGAGAGCGTTGGCGTGGGTGACAGATCGCACCGTGGCAGCGCTGAGCCACGGCACCCCAAATATTGCACTGAGCCCTCCCATGCAGACTAGAAGCAGCAAGTCAAAGTGGAACCCTGAGCCTTTGATCATCTTCCTCTCCGGCGTACTCACAATCAGACTGTTAACAGAGGTAACGTAGAGAATCAAGGTCGGCGAAGACTTTCTGAGGTTGGCACTTCAGTGAGCCATATTGTTGCCGAGATGTAATCACTCACGTTGTGATCTGAGACTCCAGAAAGATCAGAATGAAGACGAGCAGGGCCGGGACACAGCATCCGAACATCACCCACACGGGGAAAGCCTTGTGCTCTCCGAAGGGGTTGATGAGCCAGCCTCTTTTGGATGGATTGGACACCATCAGACCTTTGGGAACCACCAGTTTCTGTCGAGAAAGCCACACGTTATTGAGTAGATCTATTAAATATAACATGTGTTAAAGGATGGATGAGCAATTATTCTTAAAACAATATTGTGCATATGTGCATACTGGATTTTAAAAGGTTCTTTCCATATGCATTTTCAATAGGCGTGATGGGGGTACAAAATTAATTTGGAGATATTATGAGGCCTAAGCAGTCTGAAGTGATAAAAAGACTAACTTTGTCAGATATTCACTTGATTTGATTACATTGTATATAAATATGAGCTTTAGATACACTTTTGAATATGTCTTTGCACAGAAAGAGGGCTGTAAGACTTACACTGAAAGTACATTGAGAATGCATCTTTTAATGGCCAGTATAAGAAGCAAAACCTGTTTATATGAGCCAACCTGAGTGTAGGTATCATCAATGGCGTAGTCCATGACAATCATGAGGAAAATGGCAATAGGCACACCAAAGTCACCAAGCAAACGCCTGACCTGGTGAGCACAGATCAGATCAACAATTACAGAGCTCATCATTGTATTAAACAGCTGATGACATAAAGAAACTCTTCATTGACTTTACTGAAACAATCTGGTAATGGCCTGTGGACCCAACTCACCTTTCCAGGAAGAAAAGTGCCGTTTTTGAACTGACGCAGAAAGAAAGCGATGAAGAAGCAGCCTAACATGAGGCACATGGAGAGCAGCGCCGTGTTGGGGTAACCCGGCTTAAACGTGTTGACAATAACTGTCGTGTTGCCGGTATTGTTGTCATACATGACCACCTCTTCCACCTTTGGATGCCAGGGATTTTCGAGACTTGCATTCAGATGATCATAATTCCGAATCAGTGGATGAGCCTTAAAAGTCTAAAGAGAAGTCAGAGAAGTAGATACAGAAAGATTATGATCGGCACTCTGTTGACAGAAAGAAAATGTGAAATGGATGAAGATGGTTTACCCTCCCTAGCCTGGCAAAGGTTTCATAGATGAAGATGAGGGAAATGAGGATGGAGAAGATTTCTTGCGTGAAACGGGAGATGAAACGCACCAGGAAGCTTCCCTCAAAGGCCACAATGATGACCACAATGATGACCAGCCACACGCCGACCCACACTCTGCCAACAATATACTCAATGTCCTGGGACTTGCAGAACTGAATGAAGGAAACTGGGAATGAGTTGTACCCCGAACAAGTAAATGATGTAACGAAACAATGTGGTAGTAAAACAATTCAAGAAACATTAAAACAAATATATTTCAGTGGCATTACATAGATGCAAAGAGATTCACCTCAATGAATCAGTGCTAGAACTTACAGCGAAGAAGGCTTCCTCAAATATTAACAGAGGACCAGAGAAACCGATGACCAGGACGGGCTGAGCGGCGACGAAGCAGAAGATGATCCCCTGAACGCTCGTGGAGATGAGGAGCTCTGAGACGCCCATCATGTTGTCCACCTTATCAGCTGTGATGGTGAAGATGGGAGGACAGTATTACGACAGCACAGCAACAGCAGCACCACGTCTGCACACGCATGCACACGTACCGAGCAGCCCTCCGAAAGTGACGGCGGGAGTCAGGGCGGCAAAGTAGATGAAAATGACGGCAGCAATGACCTGGGCGTTCAGAGCATCGGTGATGTCGCTCTTGTAGTATCGGTAGCGTCTCTTTATGTCTCGCATCATACCACCGAAAGGGCGACCAGTGCGGGACAGGGGGTCTTCAGGTGGGGGGCTAGAAGAGAAGGAAACTAGGAGGGGGGAACAATTTAAAGTGTGTTTATGTGTGTCAGAGTGTATTTCTACCACCACTCTGCAGTGTAGTTGTGGGTGTGTGTTGACGGCACACACCCCTGCGAGGTTTGGAGTCTTGCCGGACGGAGGGGTCAGAGGACTGGATCCTGTCCTGCAGTATTTTCTTCTGAAAGCTGATAATGGAGCTGAGCGTCGCTTCATCCTGGATCTCCGTGGGCGGGATCACAATGCTGCAGTCCATGAAGTCGGCCACGGCGTCCGTCAGTTCCCGGGGGCTCGTTGCCCGAAACGCCGCCTGATTGAACACCTGGGATGGCATTTCACAAGGCTTACATTCCCGTTCCACACAATCAATAACCGTGGTGCAGATTTGCAGTCCGCATTCCTTTCGTCTACAACGTTATCATTATTACCTTCGCATTGAAAATGCGGAAGGTTATGTTTTGATCGCCGTGTATTTATTTATTTGTATGCGTGTTCCTCGCATAACTTAAAAGGTATTAAACCGAATCGCATGAAATTTGGTGGGATGATTGGTTATTATCCGGGGACCATTTGATTCGATTTTGGGATCGATCGGGTCAAAGGTCACGGTCAAGGTCATAAAAAGGTCAAAATCTTCATTTTACTAATGCCAAAATGTTCATAATTCAACGCCCAATCTTGTGATATGCGAAGGTATGCACTCTACCGAGTGCCCGTTCTAGTTTGGAGTGTTTTGCAACAATAAATCCTGTATAGTCAGAGATATTCTTTAGGCAGTATCTAAAAAATTCTTCATCATAGTGAATCCTGAACTTGCTTAATGCATGTTGACTAAAATTGGGAATTGACTTGTTTAGCTGGTCGAACTTAGACTACCCTGAATGTTTTACCGACGCCATCACACATCCTGTTATTGTATCACTGCTCAGGCATTGCAGGTCTGCAGAGAGAAGGAGTGAGTCGACTCACTTTGTCAGCCAGCAGTGCTGCCATAGCCCGGCCGGTCTCGCGGTAGTCCATGTCGGTCTTGCTCGGGCCGACCAGAGCAAAGATGAATCGTACGGGCGCCGGGGCCTCCATGGCAGAGTCCAGCTCCGCAGCATCCTTCAGGCGCACAAACGCGACTGTAGGCCTTTCGAGAAAGTCCAAGGATCCTGGAACAAACAGGTAGAAATGCTTCTGCAGCAACACACACACACACACACTGCACCCCAGAGCCTCAAAGAAAACAATAATAACACCGGCTTACCTACGAGCACCATGGAGGCCTCGACACGGTCAGATTCTTCCCTCTAAACAAGCACAGAGTGAGGAAGTGGGTTATTGTTTCTTTCCTATTCATTATCTCGATGTCACGCCTGTGTAATTGTTTTGATAATATGTGCTTCTTGAAAATGACAACAGCTGGTTTGGATGATTTATTTAATCTGTCAATTCTGTGAAATTGTATTTTCTTCCCTTGAGGAAATTGCAATCTGAGCATTACAGTTTTGTTAAAATACTTAATTAACATATATGATATGATATATGATATTTCTTTATTCGTCCCACAGTGGGGACATTTCAAAAATCTCAGTTTTTGAAATTGTGAAAAATGTCAAAAAAATTGTCAAAAATAACAGTTTTTGAAATTGAAAAAAATCCCATATTACACAGCCTTTAAAATTGAATACGCTTGACTAGGGAGGTAGGTGTCGCATTATGTGCAGACATTTAAAAAACTGAGTGAATGTGTCAGGACACAATCTAAAAGCAACATAAACCTCTTCAAGCTTTACTCCTGAAGGGACTTTCTCAATCACCAGAAATCTCTTTCACCTTTGAGTCCTCTGCCATCATCTCACCATTGTTATGATATCAAATCCTGTTTTCACCATCACATAGACAATCGCATCAGTGGAAGAACTTACTCTGTCCTTGACTGAAAACATCTGCAGCTCCACCCCATCAGTCAGGACTTGGCTCTCCGGGTCGTCTGATTGGCTGCAGGGAGAAACCGGCATGTGTCTTTGGGGTTTTATTTAAAGACTGAAGGCAATTCAATTCTCTCTGCTAGTCCCAAGTAGAGGAGTAAGGGATGTGCACATTTATTTACAAAGCAACACAACGAGGGATTATGCATCTTGTATAAAACTTGTGGTCTTCGGTCTAAATTACACATATAACTATTCCTTTAGATTCCTTATTGAACAACAGTGAGAGTAGAGCGAGTGTATACATAGTGCGAGGTAACTACAGTACACATTGGTCACCTTTACTGAAGGTGGTCAGCGACAGTGTTTCATAATTACAAGTTTGATCTCCACGGTAGTTGAGTGTTGTGTTCAACTTTCTCTGAGCCGCTTTGGGTAACAGCGTCATAAATATAGGTCATTTATGCTCGAGTCATAGTTGGGTGATGTCACGGGAGGATACCTGCGATTTTGAAGCAGAGATTTCAGCACTCCCTCCCGGTCCCCGGGTCCGATCTCCTTCTTTTTGACCATCTCAGCGACCATCTTCTCTGCGATGCCGGACAGGGTTCGCTCTTCACAGTTGAAAATGGTCACACCTTGATCATGGAGCATATTGGAAAATATTCATTTGAACATACAGAGGGGGGGGGGGGGGGGCAGTGCGGTTGTGGTTAAAAGGAGAAGAAGAGAAAGGAGAGGCGGTGACATTTTAAGGGTGAAATGAACCGTCAGAGAAAATGCAGGAAGTAGACACGTTCTTTCCTTCATTGTTAGTGAAACAACAAGGATACTAAAAAAGTTATGTAATAAGTGTAGATCAACATTACACTAAAAATTACAAAAATAAAAGCTTCAGATGGAAATATTGTACTTTTTTACTCCATCATGCATCTTTAGTTACTTTGCAGATTCAGATTATAATTACAAAATATAATCGACAAATACATTATCATGCATTAAAATGGATTAAAATACCCAGTTCGTCTCTCGCGTCGTAAAATGTAGCCACCCCTTTCCCAGCTGCAACATTTAAAATAGTGGCGTAAAGAAGCATAAACTGGAATTATGCAAGAAAAGTGCCGAAAATGTCCCTTCAGACTCGTGCCGTGTGTTCTTCTTTCCTTTATACCAATGACACTCGTTGTGTGGACAGTCGACAGACTTGTTTATAGTTTCAAACTCCTCATGCTCGCATCGGTTTTCCTCTCACCTGTGTTCATGGTGCGTCGGAGCTGGACGAGGCTCTTGAAGGTGAGGGAGGAGATGCTCGAGGACGCCCACGGCCCGGCCCGAGGGTCCAGGCTCTCCTCGCAGCCCGTCCATCGGCCCGTCTCCTCTTTCAGGTTCTTCATTAGCTCCTTCAGCTCCACGTACCTCTGGAGGCCCAGAGACAGACAGGAGTAAACACTGGCGGATGAGAACATGAACGTCGGACACAAAACATGCTTGTGCCTGTGAGACGGAGAGTGAAAATGTGGACGGGGCAGGTGGATGAATTCAACTTGAACCTCCCATGATTACAGTCTGTCATGTGGTGAGCCACTGTGGGTTCACTGGCCACTTCCTACCACTGTTTCACTGGGAGGGAAGATGTTGTCTCCATCTAACCTGAGAATGGAATGGTTATATCAAGTGAATGTAAGTTATTTTTATGTTCACATTATTTCAAGTCTGACTGAAAGCAACATCCCCGTCTCCTTATGAACAATATGTTGAAAGGATTTTTTTTTTTTTTACAGAGTTGGAGTATTTCTAACACCAAATTCTTTCAATAAATATGTCTTAATATATTTCTACTGCAACAAACAACCACTACCCAGGTAAACACAAAGAGGGACTTTGAGCTTGAAGTCATTTTCGATTGTTTCAACGTACAAATGTGAGCTAACGTAGCCTCCATCTATAAATGTGGTGACACCTATTTCTCCTGCTACTCATATGTATCAATAACTGTAATGCAGATGACGCCTTATGATTAAGATATAAGGTGTGATATACTATTTGAGATGACACACATACTAACACACACACACACACACATGCACAAACACACATACACACACACACCTGATTCTACTGACTCGATTACAAAATGCTTCACACTAAAAACAAGAAAGCAAATCACAGAGAAATAGTCAAATGTGTAAAATAAGGATGCAGAATGTTAATGAAATAAACTGAATTAAAATGATTAGATGATGACCTACCTGTTTCTGCATATGTGATGTTACGATTTTAATTTTAATTTCAGGTATAGTTTAATTTATTGAGAGTAATTAACAAAAAACTAGAGGAAAAAAGCCCAGGAAAATACACCTTTGTATGTGTACATCACTTTATGATTTCCTACATTTCCCAGAACGACTCCAACCAAACCTTATGGAATACTTCTGAGTTTGTTGCCTTGAGTCAAAGGTTATATTGTTGGTGCAGAGAGCAACAGAGATATAATGCTGCGTGCCTCATGCTGAGAGAGATCCGCTCCCTTCAGAGCAGGATCAGATAAAAGCACGTTCACGCTTCACTGCATTACAGACACACTGATGATATTTTGGGTGTTGAATGTCACATGAAATATTATTATTTCTAAAATCCTTATTTACAGCGCCGTTGTGGATATGGATCAGGCTAATGTGGAAAGTTGGTGACACTTGTGTGTGTCTACAGGGTAAACATGTTGGTCGTCCAGCTTCAACAGCCAGCGGCTCCATCCTCTGTTTTTGGGGCAGACATGAATGACTTGTTTGGACTATCAATACATGTCGTGTGCCTGGGGTTGGACTACCGTGTGAGTGTGTGTGTGTGTGTGCGTGTGTGTGTGTGTGCATGTGGGATTGCCCCTTACCTGACACTTAATAATGGGGTTGGCTTCGGTGCTCCACGAAGCTGGAACAGACCCAGTGGACCCAGTAAATAAACACTAAGACACGAGCACAATAAATAACTTTATCTGAGAATATGTTCTCCATATGAGCTTTGAAGTCAATTTCATAAATTTCTTAAATATGTGGATGAAATGTCCGTGTTCGGTTGGATTTTCTCAATTCATCATGTAGTTCATCTACAGTTCGATATCTTTGGTGCTTAAATGTGCAGTGAAGACATCGATATATGAAGACATGGAGAAATATAGGTTGCTGACTTCCGTTGTATGTAAGATATCTGTTGATGTTCATTCATCTCAGATTGGACCAGAAAGTTGTCTGAGACAACAGAATTATTTATTTCCAAAACACAGTTGACCCACTGGACACTGTCCAGAATGTGTGTGTGTGTGTGTGTGTGTGGATCACCTAGTACACATTTGCACATTCTTACATGTATAATTCATGTATATACTTTATGTTACATGACATGGGGAAAATCCAGTGTTTACACAAAGGTGCAGATGTGTCCGCAAATATACAGGACTGTCTCAGAAAATTAGAATATTGTGATAAAGTTCTTTATTTTCTGTAATGCAATTAAAAAAACAAAAATGTCATGCATTCTGGATTCATTACAAATCAACTGAAATATTGCAAGCCTTTTATTCTTTTAATATTGCTGATTATGGCTTACAGCTTAAGAAAACTCTAAAATCCTATCTCATAAAATTTTAATATTTCCTCAGACCAAGTAAAAAAAAAGATTTATAACAGCTGAGTGTTTGTCAAGGCTCAGGAAACCCTTGCAGGTGTTTCGAGTTAATTAGACAATTCAAGTGATTTGTTTAATACCCTACTAGTATACTTTTTCATGATATTCTAATATTTAGAGATAGGATATTTGAGTTTTCTTAAGCTGTAAGCCATAATCAGCAATATTAAAAGAATAAAAGGCTTGCAATATTTCAGTTGATTTGTAATGAATCCAGAATGCATGACATTTTTGTTTTTTGAATTGCATTACAGAAAATAAAGAACTTCATCACAATATTCTAATTTTCTGAGACAGTCCTGTATATGTGTGTGAGTCTCGTGTCTCAAACGACATCGAGATGACAATGAATTGGTAACGTCTGATTTGCAGACATAGACACATAAAGAAATATAAATATTTATAGACAATAAAACATAACTGCACACGCAAATATATATATATATACATGTCAACATGACTTGGATCATTGAGAGCCTCAGTATAATTGCTTGGTATTTAATAATGATGTTTCCTCATCAATTTTCCCAAATTATTAATTTATAAAATTGTCTAAATTCACTTTCTTGGAAAATGTGTGCAAAGCTTTTTTAGTAGAGGCATATCTTTAAAAAAAAGAAAAGAAAAAGGAGTGCATTCATCTTTGAACATCTTTCCTGCTGCGGCATTGGCCATAAGAAAATAACAGAACGATATATATCATGCTTACAAGTTACAGCTTTACTTTTATTACACGGATACAAATTCATAACTGTAGCAGAGAAAGTGACGCTTACCTCCTGCAGGCGCTCAGCAGTGACAAGAGCCCAGAATGACCACAAAGTGTGGCTTTATAAACGCCTCCTCTCCAAAGCTGCTTCTGGTGTGAACATGCTCATCCTCTCCGACCCACATGTCCAAAACAGATACGTGTTTGGTTTGGGTCTCACCTCGATTATTGATAGTAAATACAGCGACTTGGTGTGTGCAGAAAACCAGTCGCACTGTGTCATTATCAAACCAGCATCTTATCTTATTTGGGAGGACAACAAAGACTGGGATTACAGTGCTGGGCACGCTCACCTTCAACACCCCCGGGGTGGAGAGCAAACCTTTGGATGAAGATGCCCTTTATCTTCTTCTCTTCCTCTCCCTCCACGGCGGTCAACATCTTGTATCTGTTCATCTGTCGACTGGAAACGGACACAGTTAGTCACCTGCGCGTTAAAATATGACAAACATTTAGGTGCCTTACCCTCTAAAGAGATGTGAATGAAACACTCATTTTCGCCCTGTTAGGGTCAAATAAAAACAGCACATTTAACCGCCTTGTAACCACATTTTTCATCCTTTAGTAACATTTGGATGTCCAGCAATACAGCAACCTTCACACTGTGTGTTGCATCTAGAGATTTTACCCACACACACACATGTTGTATGTTTGCATTTAGACATGCATGGCTGCACACATGCATACATTTACATTACCAATAATCCCACGTGCATTTTTACCGATATTTGATAGAAAAGGATGAAATACATGGGGCAGCAGATATCAAACAACACCTGTATACAAGCTACACTGTAAGTGTCTTAGTCCGTACATCTTGAGAGTTACCACACATTTCACTAAAGCTCTGAATGATTTCATGTCTTTGAGGTATGTTGATATTCAGTAAATAATAACTGTTGATGTTCATTTATCTCAGATTGGACCAGAAAGTTGTCTGAGACAACAGAAGTATTTATTTCCAAAACACAGTTGACCCACAGGACACTGTCCAGAATGTGTATGTGTGTGTGTGTGTGTGCATGTGTGTGTGCATGTGTGTGTGTGTGTGTGCATATGTGGACCATCCAGTACACGTTTGCACATACTTACATGTATATATTCAGTAAATAATAACTGCAAATGTTTCCATTATTTTATTAAATAATAATTTCACATTTTTTACTTTTCGAGTTTTTTAAAATTGCCTGCAGCTCAATGCTGGAGTGTCTATTCAGATCAGTTACTTTGGTCAAATGAATATAAAATTAATAATTATAAGTGAAGTCCTAATTGAAAACGTACTGTAAGTAAAAGTAGGAAAACGTCTCAGCCTGTGCTATAGTTCGGTAAAAAACAACAACGTGTAATGTCATAGATTATCTATATAATATACATGTAGACATACAGATTTATAATATAATTGAATGGATCATTTTGCATTTAATGGCTCGAACAATAACATAATGTTGAGAAGTTTTGAAGAGATTCACAATTTCACTGAGAATCAACTCATCAGTAGTTATTGTGAAACTTCTAGAACATTATGTGAGATTTTCTTGAATGAATGAGAGTTAAAAAGTTCAGAGATTTGAAATGTTCAGGAAAAAAATATTCTCATTCAAGAATTGAGCCAAAGCGAATGAGGAAAACTATAATTTGTAAAAATAACTCAAGCTAACAGATACATATTTTAAATATCTAGATTATTTGACCTCATGCTCATACACAGTAAGGAATTCAACAAATGAAGCTGTCTAATTCCACTGAAGTGTTTAGTAAACATTTATTGAAACTGTACAAACTGTAAATAGAGGACACCAGCAGCAACATCTGCGATGCCAGCGGAGTTCTAGAAGCAGGATTCTGTAAGAATGGATCCTTTTGTCCGGCCTCCGTTGTGATCGGGGTCAGAGGACACGATGAATAATCATCCTCTTTAATGGGTAGCCAACATTTCCACATCAATATGTGACTTGACACATCAAATGCATCAGCAGATGTTTACAGTAACTTGTCACTCATATAAATACGAACTAAAAAACTCAAAATTCATGGCTGTTGGTTTTCTTGCATTGGCGGTCTATACACCAAAAAGTATCCCTTATTAAAAGTTAATACGGCTCAGCAATAAAATCATTAATTACTCATTAATCTACTTTCAATACATGAGTGTAAATATGATTTGAGATGTTTGTAAGTTCACGGTACAAAAGGCTAAAAAAGGGATTAAAAGATTATGTATTTCTGTTGTCGGAGTCCAATTCTGGAATAATGTTGAAATGGATGTAAGAATGGTTTAACTCCTTTTTGGTTTTCAAGGGAATTATTTATAAAACAATTCTTGAGAGTTATAAATGTGATTAAAAACATATTAATATGGAAGATGTATGTGGTAGTATATAAATATATTTTGTTTATTGTTGTTTTTTTTATTTTTTTTATTTTCTTCTTTATTTTATATTAATTTTCTGATTTATTTTGATTTCAATTTAGGATAGGAATTTATAAGCATTTTTTGCTTCTACCTATACCTTTTCAGTCTTTCTCTTTTGTATATTATATAGGATAATATTGTATTGTATTTGATTTGATTGACTGAATAAAATACATAAACAAACAAACAAACAATAAGACAAAAGTGGTCAATGAACCAGTAAACAATTAAACTTTTATCAGCATGTTAACACTCTTTCACTAAGAGTGAATCAAGTGATCAACACAATTTGGGAACTGTTTTCAGTTCGATATGCAAGTTACTACAGAAGGAAATAAATGCAAATGGCAATAATGCTGCTAATAGAATCAAATAATAAAAATGTAACAATTAAAGCCCAGTGGAAGAGGTTAGCCCCTGCGGTTTGGCTGTGTGTGCATGGTGCTTTGACGACTCACAGGGTTATTTTAAAGATGTACTGATTCCAGGACGGTCGTAATCTACTGAATGTATGGAAACAAGCCGGCATGAGCAGAACAAGAGCAGCAATCACAAATCAACAACGTCTGCAGCTGGAGATCGCACCTGAATTTGTGTATCTATAAATGATGAAACCAGTAAAGCAAAGGCTATAATTATACTTCATGTATTTCCGTTTTATGGTACTTTATGAGAAAATAACGTAGAATAGATACAAGTTCACCATTTTACAAACAAAATATAATTAGCTGTTTGAAGTTCAATATTATAAAAATACATAATAGTTACTTGTTTTTATACGGGGGTAAAAAAAATCACACTTTCTTCATAATGAAGGTATGTAAAAAGAATATACAACTACTGTTTGTTAGTGAGGATAGTTAGAACAGATGCCATCTGTACATATTCACCGAATAACACCGCAAGTGTTCTTTCTACTAAAGATATTGTCCTATCAGAGTTAATGTGAAGAGGTCAGAGAGTATCAGTGGGGTCCACACGTCATGCAAACTGCACATCACTTATCCCGGTCTTGACAAGACAAAAATACAAGACAGAGAGCAGGCCTGACCCTTTGGGAAGAGGGAGTCTTTCTCATATAGAGCAGCAGGAGTCATCTTAACTGGACACACAACAGAAAGGGTTCAACAGAAGTATACTGGGTTAGGATCAGCCTTACAGATGCTCACAGGCTGGCAGGATCAGGCAGCAACAGCTCCAAGAACCAGCAGGCAGGACGGCAGGACATCTGCACCAGGTAGAAGAGGAGGAAACAGGTAGGAGGCAACGGCCGCTCAAAAAGCATCTGGAAAGCTGTCGCCTGCTGACGAGCAGCAGCTGGGCGGGTAGGAGGCTGACGTCAGGTGACCAAGGGAGGAGAGAAACCTGCTGATGGATGGTTGGTTATATTGTTTATTAACCATTAATGACAAACTACAGGAAACAGCCTCTAAAGTATTGTTTTTTAGAAGCTGGTTTCATCAGATACGAATCTTTACATATTCATAAACATCGTAAACTTAAAAATGATACACACAGAATGTGAGCTCTGTGGTTTTGAGGGGAAATATCATGTGTTGACCAAAGACACATGAATGTGATGCAAATACCGTGATGTTATATTTTTCAAATACCAGATTTGTAGTAGAATCCTAAGTGTCCTTTCCCATTGAGTGTCATCTCTGATGGACTGGGACCTCTGGCAGGAAGAGCGTCCTCTGCCCAGCAGGGGGCAGCATTGTTTTATTCACAGCAGCTTCATCGTCACTGTGCAGGAAATATAAAATCTATAAGCGATACATTGATTTTTTTTATTTCACTTACAACTAAAAGGTTCTTTTCAGGCTAAATGTCAACGCGCCCACAACAAAAAATTGACCCGATGCTTTTGTTTTGAAAAAATATCATTTAAAATGTGTAATTTTCCAATGGTTCATATTACCATGCATAACATGTATAGAGTCGTTGTCATGCCATTTTTTTTAATGTGATCAAATCTATGAACCAAAATGTATATCCAACATATTAAATTTGAATTTACATGAGTCAGCTTTTACAGTGATACAGTGCAAGATGAAGCATCCTGTACCTGCTGTATGTGAGGGTCACCACTGGGTCTCTGAGTGCATGTGCTTGGTCCATATTGGCCCAATGTGTGTGTCTCTGAATGCATAATGGACTGCATTGGCAGTTAACAGCCTGCGGCTCATTTTTACGCCGGCGTGTGTTAAACTGAACTTTGCCTGATCAATACGATGCATGTTCTGCCCCCAGAAAAAGACCCATCAATGTTCAGCAACAGAGAAACAAAAACAATTGAAATCAATATTGGTTTCTATTGAAGCATTCAGACACATGCCTGGATGTGATGCAGGATGGAAGTACAGACGCGACTACAGAGAACATCAGTGTGGGTACACACGCCTTAAACATGACACTGACACAGTGGGACTCGCCTCGTCTCAGAGGTCAGGGCAGGTCACAGTGGAAAGGTCACAATCTGTACAACAGAGGAGACTCGTTCATTTATTCATTCATTGAGAGTTCTGGAGGGAAGTGACTAAGGCTCGTGGTTAAAGTACAATTTTGAAATAAAGACGCTTCAGAGCATCTTGATCCGTCCTAGAATCACATATTTGTTTCTGTTATTACATTTGTATTTTGGGTGCTGCATTTGTCAACACATTGTCCCTCACAACTTTTCGAATTCTGAGGCTTGGTCAGTGGCAATAAGCGTCAAAATATGACGCTCAGCATAGCTCTCCTGTCACGAGCTCATGCACAGAGGAACTGACGGGACTCGGTGTGGATAACAAAAAGCACTCTTTACCAGAAGGGTTAAGAAAAACAACAAGGTCCAAGAAGGGGCGAGCAGAGGATCGGTGGTCAGAGCAGGAAGAATACACAATAACAACATGAAAGACAGGACCACGGAAAAAAGACAAGAATCCAGCAAGAGAGAAGGAAAAGACTGGCACAATATATAGGGGGGGAAACACAGGTGTATGACATGATAACAGGTGTGAGACATGAGAACAGGTGTACGACATGAGAACAGATCTACGACATGAGAACAGGTGTACGACATGAGAACAGGTGTACGACATGAGAACAGATCTACGACATGAGAACAGCTGTACGACATGAGAACAGGTGTACGACATGAGAACAGATCTACGACATGAGAACAGGTGTACGACATGAGAACAGGTGTGAGACATGAGAACAGGTGTACGACATGAGAACAGGTGTACGACATGAGAACAGATCTACGACATGAGAACAGCTGTACGACATGAGAACAGGTGTACGACATGAGAACAGGTGTGAGACATGAGAACAGATCTACGACATGAGAACAGATGTGAGACATGAGAACAGGTGTACGACATGAGAACAGGTGTGAGACATGAGAACAGATCTACGGCATGAGAACAGCTGTACGACATGAGAACAGATCTACGACATGAGAACAGATGTGAGACATGAGAACAGGTGTACGACATGAGAACAGATGTGAGACATGAGAACAGGTGTACGACATGAGAACAGGTGTATGACATGAGAACAGGTGTACGACATGAGAACAGATCTACGACATGAGAACAGGTGTACGACATGAGAACAGGTGTACGACATGAGAACAGGTGTACGACATGAGAACAGGTGTATGACATGAGAACAGATCTACGACATGAGAACAGGTGTACGACATGAGAACAGGTGTACGACATGAGAACAGGTGTACGACATGAGAACAGGTGTATGACATGAGAACAGATCTACGACATGAGAACAGGTGTACGACATGAGAACAGGTGTACGACATGAGAACAGGTGTACGACATGAGAACAGGTGTGAGACATGAGAACAGGTGTACGACATGAGAACAGGTGTACGACATGAGAACAGGTGTACGACATGAGAACAGGTGTACGACATGAGAACAGGTGTATGACATGAGAACAGGTGTGAGACATGAGAACAGATCTACGACATGAGAACAGCTATACGACATGAGAACAGGTGTACGACATGAGAACAGGTGTACGACATGAGAACAGGTGTACGACATGAGAACAGGTGTACGACATGAGAACAGGTGTGAGACATGAGAACAGATCTACGACATGAGAACAGCTATACGACATGAGAACAGGTGTACGACATGAGAACAGGTGTACGACATGAGAACAGGTGTACGGCATGAGAACAGGTGTACGACATGAGAACAGCTCTACGAGAATATTCTCATGATTTCTCTCCTTGGCAGTGCATCCTGTACTCTGTATTGATCCTTCTTAACCATACTGCTAAAAATAGTATGTCATTACTTTTAAATAATACCAAAATAGAATAGTTAAATATTGTTTGTTTCTGTGTTTTATTTACTGATATGCACAAATTATGTCATAATAGATTTTACCAAGAATTGAATCAATTCTACATAAATGTATGTTTACATTTGTTGAAATGTGTTTTGAATTCAACTTATTTTAATTAAAAAATTAATGAATCAGCTAAATCAATTCAGCAGCTCATTACTCTTTTCCTTATTGTGACCAATACGTCCGATGTGAGGTCAAAGGTCAGGGATGTCTATGTGTACAGATTGTAAATCCCTCTGAGACACATTTTTAATCTGTGAAAATGGGCTATACAAATAAACTGAATTGAATTGCAAGAAAGGGTTAAACATCTCATCTGATCAAATAAAACATGATAATGCTTATTACTTTTTTCACGAGAAGTGGCGGCTCTCGTGAACAGGAGGGGGAGGGTGGACAGTAAAGAGATAGAAAAAGGGGATAGACAGACCAGATCAATAGAGCGCAGATGAGGGCGTCCCACGGGAAGGAGAGGGGTGCGTTGCCATCTGGCCTGTCCAAAGATCACTTTGTTTTATCCCTGCAGCAGGCACACAACGAAATAAAGGATATCTGCACCACCGGCTCCAACTTTCATTGCACATACTGATGCTGGTTTGTTGAACTTTAAGTTGTTTACCAAATACACGACATAAAAGGAATGCACTGCCGGCGCTGCAGCGCTCTCCGAACACAACACGATATCACTCTCACTCTTATTGCTGTGAGTGCTCTCAGAGTAATTTAAGGGCTTCCTTGGCTCGTCATATGATGCCTCTTCGACTAATACGGTGCATTAGAAGGAAAGCTTCGGGCCGTGGATGACATTTCCAGAGCTGTTTGTGCTCCTTTGTTGTTGATGTTGCTCCATGAGTGGCAGGTGGTCAGTGTCGGGGAAAAGAAAAACAATGTTCGCATGTCGAAGATGGATACTCATGTGTGCATATCATAAAATATAAATGTGAACCAGCATGGTACGCTTTCCAAGACTGAGATGGATGTAGACATATGCTAACACACACACACACACACACACACAGAGACACACTTTTTTTTAACAAGAAGGGTCACCTGGAACAGAATCCTTTTCTCAGAACATGAGATGGGACAGTGAATGTCTCATGGACCACCCATCCTGTCCTCTCTCCACTCATGGTGACAGACGGTGTGTGTGTGTGTGTGTGTGTGTGTGTGCACATCTGTGTGACTGAATGAGAGTCTATAGTGGCTGTTGGGCAAAATGGATACAGTGTGGTTTCCACATGCAGATTAACATAAAGATGTATATTGATTCTCTCCCTTCTTTTTGATTCCTCCACCACAGACTGGCAAAAGTCCAAGCAATTGCTTGGCTTGCTGTTTTACTTCCCTTTAACTTCTTATAATACTTTTCTGTGTTTGTTTTTGAAATCGAAATGTCTAAACCTTTAGAAATGAGAAATTAGACATTTAGAGCGCACTTACTTTAGTGTACTTAGTCTTCATGTCATCTCAGCATCAACATTGTCTGAGAGTGATTTCAGATTAAATAAGCAGTGATTCTCTTAGTAAATTGCATTACATCACAATTAGAAATTACATGGAGCATACTGAAAATGAGATTAATCTATTGTGTCCCACATAAGTGACTCTGAAACTGATTTGATTTATTTCTGTCTGTCAGTTTCCCTCTCTCATGAATAATCCATCTCCTCGTGGCAACCCAGCTTCCTCTCCCTCCTGCCCCCGTGTCCCCCACTGCCCTCCATCCTGACATGCTTTATAGAAATCACTGTCCCAGATGGGCAGAAACGCCATTATTTAATATCAACACCACACTATGCAGAGAAACTACTGCAGGAGTTACATAGTGGCAGGTGGCATTTATGCCAAAATAACGGATTTACACCTAATCCAATTCAAATATTTTAGTATTTTCTTGGTCGGGAAAATAAAATGAGGCCTAAAGCTAAATGTAAATCATGTGTGTTACGTACATAATCTTGCACATTTTAGCTAAAGCAGATGTACGGAGCCCATGTGTGGCTCACACAGATCGCCCTGCACCTCATGTCTCCTTTGTCCTTTCGCACATAGACTGCTGGGGCTGCACCACAATTAGAGTGAAATTCATTTAAACAAAGATGATATGAAAGAATTCTTCTTGCTCCAGGGAAAATTCGCTGTATGAGGACCATGCACAAACACGACACTGTAACACAATAAACCGCAAAACTCATAAACAACGTTGTCAATCTTTTGGGCTAACGTGTTCGACAAGGTGGCATGTAGAGTCATGACCTCGCACATGGCCTGCTCCCTGATTTCCATCAGGTTTGCCTCAGGTGTCGGCGTAATCCAACAGCGGCTCACTTCTTTTCATAGAGGACACAGTGTTCCTGTGCCGTCCTGTGATTTCACTCAGTGTCACGTTCAAGAAGAAAAAAAGAACTTCAGGATGATAATGTGTGTGTTGTATCTTAAGGCTGTGGAATGATGAGAAGAGAGATGCAGGGGTGATAATAATATCAAACTCTGATCAAGTTGTTTTACATTATTTGCTGCTGTAGTGTGGATCTCAGGTGTCTGTGAGGTGCATTCACTGTAAAATAGAGTCAGTTTAAGGCTTCAGGGACACTAGAAGTCACCAGGTTAGATGCAAATCTGCTGGATCTCCTTTGGGAAAAATTAACTGGTGAAAGTTAAAAATAAAATAAAAATACATTTAAGCCTTCGTCTTGCAGCGAGACTTAATTTCATTTGGCACGTGCAGTCTGTGAGTCACTTGCTAAACGGACCAATTACGCAAGACTTAATTTGTCGTGCGATTACCTTCCAGGAGGTTGGTTTGTTTTAGCAGAACATCTCAGTGCATGATTACAGCTGTTAAAGAGAGAGAGAGAGAGCAGGTTCGTGTGTGCAGCATGTGTGTGTGTGTGTGTGTGTGTGAGAGAGAGAGAGAGAGAGTGCGTGTTAGTGGGCGTGGAGAGCGAGATGGCTTCTTCCCTGTAGCTGTTGAGCTGAGCGCGTCCGTCATGTGAGCCCAGTTGGAGCAAAGCGCACCGCAGCCGAACATCCAAAGGTTCAATCTCAGCGGCTTTTCACACTGACTGGATCCTGCGCGCAGCCACAGCATCTGTGCTTTACGACACACACATACGCGCGCGCACACACCTGGTGGCGAAAAGTTACCTGGATAGTTTCTTTGAACCAATAAGTTAACTTATAAAGACCCGGCAGCGATGACAGCCGAGCGCACTTCACCTCGGACTGACTGAGACGCGCGTCTCGCCGCGTCGCATCCAAACCGCTCGACCCTTCAGTGAGGATGAGGAGGACCGACAGGATGAATTCCGCTTTCATACTCGTGTTACTTGGACTGGTGAGTAGCCTCTTACAAAGTCTGTGTTCAATGTGTGCCATAAACTTCATTTGGATATCACCTGCGCATTCGTAAAGATCTGTTTCCAAGTGGGGTAAGAGGGCCGTCCTGCAACCGCAGGGTTGTGGGTTCGATCCCCGCTCTCCCCATTAGTTGCAAGTCGAAGTGTCCTTGAGCAAGGCACTGAACCCCCAGTTGCTTCCCGGGCGCTTCACCGCAGCCCACTGCTCCTTAATAACTAAGGATGGGTTAAATGCAGAGAACTAATTTCCCCTTGGGGATTAATAAAAGTGTATATTCTTAGTCATAAGGTAGTTAGTAAAAAAGAAGGATAAGCAGTTTGGATAATGGGTGGATAGTTAGTAATACAAAAAACAAACAAAAATTGTCGCAGACTTTCCTGCTTCCAGCTCTTATATCCGCCATCACGTTTCTACATGAGGCTACAAGTTACAGGTTTTCCCTCCATCGAAGTGCATTTTAACTTACTTTAAGATACTTTTATGATGTAACTGTGTCCTGTGGTTTCTGCTTGTAAGAACGTCTTTAGTACATCTTTGGGGTCTGAACACTTTTTGACCTTGCACCTGTCCTGTCTTCAGTCCCGGGCTGACAATGTGGAGCAGAGCGGATGTACAGCAGCCATTTAGGTTGATACTCTCCAGCTCCAATTGCTGTATCTGGAGTTCAACCCTTCTCAGTTACATGTGGCCCTGCAGACGGCAGGACAATAACAAAGTCACAGTGGGCCCCTGTGAAGGAGCTCACCGATAAACCACGTGTTAATGGACGAGGCGAATGCACTGTAACTGTTCGTCATTAGCAGAACTCAACAACAGAAATCTCGATGGAAGCTCCGGGACGTCACATTTTATCGTCTTCCAGATTCATCTCCAATTCCCTCGAGGCCATGCAGGTCCAGGATGGAACTATCTTAGTGCACACGGTCCGTCAGGGCTGCAGAGCTTGTCAAGGTCCCCGTTAAGGAACAGCCTGCATCACTGATACATGACAGCTGCTCCCACTGATGGGTATGCATCCTCTGCAGGCTCAGCACATGCAATATTGATACAAACCCAAACCATCCCCCCTCGCTCTTCCTCTCCTCCTCTCACCTCACACTCACATCCTTCTCTTCTTCTATGGTATTAGCTTTAATGTCATTGCCAGTGGGGTTTCCCACAGCGATTCAGGAGCCATGGATTTAAATTAGGCCCAGCTTATTGGAAGGCTGGCATCGTGGAACTCTAATGGTTTAACAAGCGCTGACAGCTGAGGTCCGGAGGTTAAGTGCCTCAAACCTGAAAATTGACTGCAGCATTAGTAAGATTGGTTGCTCTGAAGTTGTGAGTCCAGATGCTTCTGCTCGTGCTTTTGTGCGCGCGCGTCGATGTGTGCGATCCACTTGCTCGTCGCTCTGGATTCAGGGAGGTCAGCTGACAAAAGTTGAACGTTCCATCGAAAAGAACGAATTTCAGGAAACGTGCAAGTCGAGCCGCAACTCGCTCAAGTGCATCGTTTTCTTTCATTCCGCGAGCTATTCGCTCAAATCACATCACCCTCTAATTCATCTGTACGCACAATTTAGCGGTCATTAGGGATGCACTTTAATCAGAGTTGCAGGTCTTTGGTGTTGCACCCGCACCCGAAGCTAGGACAGGGTCATAGAAACACCGAGTAGGAGCCATGCGCTGGAACTTGGATTCCTTTCAAAAGCGGCGTCACTTTGGAGCCGGTTTGTTCACATGAGTTTATGCGTTTGAGAAACGTATGCGTGCCAGTGGGTGTGTACGATAAATAAGAGGGAGGTTCAGCTGAAGCGTGCGAGACGGCGGATTTGATTCATCTCAGAGTGAATGCCCGTTGTGTGTGTTTTAGAGAGTGATCTGGGGGTAAATAAGGAGAGAAATACACTTTTCTGCGCTGTAAGAGTGTCATATCTCAAGAAAAATAAATGTATGACACCAATTCCCGAAGATTCGGTTGGTTTCTGAACGTTTGGTAATACTAAAAAGCCAAAACAACGGGGTTGATTAATTAAATTCAAGTCAGATTAAGTTAAGTCTCTGCAGAATAAGATCAATGTCTTCGTTTCCCGAAAGTCTTCCTGTTGTAAAACAAGAGCATTTTTAAAAATGTCCAGATATTATCAGGCACTCCTCATGACACATTTCACATAAAAAGTTTCCCCACAAAGCCAACGCTACATTTTGAAACATGGACAACATGGTGAGCTGAATCCCGGAGACCTGAAGGTGAAAGGGTTGTGACATCATCAAGGTCAAGGTGGAGACGTGACAGCTGACGTAGAAGTGCCCGAGGGGACACCTGATGGTTTTTAGTGCTCACTCTTGTCAGCAGCATTCCACACATACTTGAACTCTGATGCATACTTCTCTCGAATGCACCCCTCAGTGTGCATACAGTACACTCACGCACGTGCACAAACACGCCCGTAAACGGTGTTGACATTTCCACGGCTTATTATGACGAACATTCAAAAGGCACACTGTCGCCGGACAATATTCAAGTCAGTAAAGAGCTAAATGACTCGCCTGAGAAAACTGTAAGATACTTGTTATGGTAGGAGAAGAAGTTCAAGATATGACTTGCTTTTGCACACTGATCCGCAGCTTGCCTGCCAACCGGTGAGAGACACACTTCGCAACGGAAGAACATCATAACATCAGAAAGCAAAACAATCCCTCCTCATTTATCTGGAGCGAATGAAAGACAGAGCTCTTATGTCAGAGGGCGGTCCTTGCTTTGGAGATTGAGGTGTGTGGAAGGAAGATGACAAAAAGATCTGCTGTGAAAGATGAAAGATTATGTATGATATATTGCAAAAGGTCACATAGACACAGAACCCTGGAAACATGAGTGTGTGCGCGTAGATGCACTCTCATGCATTTGCAAACGCAGAGAGAGGCGCACACACACGTCTTCATCATCGGCCAAGATGAAGGTTGCTGTTACCTGGTCTGATTGTGTGATTTGTTTTTACTTGTAGTCTGATAGGCAATAAATACTATTCTGATTCTGATTCTGATCTGTGACTTTAGGTGTAGATGGGACTTTTAAAAAATGCACTTATTATATATATCCTACCATATCCTCCAGTCTGACAGGAAGCTGAAAATCCCCCCGCCCCCCTAAAAAATCACTCAAAACTCTGCACTTTAATCACTTGTATTCACTTGTTTAAAATTGTATGACATATTTATAGTATTTATATATATATAGTATTTATAGTATTTATATATATATAGTATTTATAACAACTGTATGTGAATCTTTATCTTTATGTTTACTTAGTATTAGGAAATGTCTTGTCTTATCTGTTGTGCCTGTGCACTTTTATATGTTTCACCGTGGGAGAGTGGGAAACGTCCTATCGATTCCTTTGTATGTCTTAACATGTGAAGAAATTGACAATAAAGCTACTACGACTACTACTATTAAATGTAGTATTAGAATTGACGTTTGGCTTGAAGTGAGTCGTACACAGGAGCAGCGTCAGGTAAGAGTTGTGGATACGAGTTCTGGTTTCCAGACTTTGTGACCCTTTCAAAATAAGCAATGTGTCTTTGCAACCGTAAATCACAATGTTCACAATGAGTACCCTTTTTTTATTGTGTCATTCATACTTTAACAGGCATAGAATATATTTTTAAAAAATTGAAAGAACAATAGACAAGTTTGATGTAGCTGAAACCTGCATTTTGGTTTCCCCCATCCCATTAATCATCTCACGCCCCCTTCGTTTATTCTTGCAGCCTGTTGCACAATCCTGACGCCCACACAGTGCACTAGTGGATCCAAAATAAATCTACGGGAATCCCAGATGATTAAAGACAAAGTCTTTCTTTCTATTCCTTGGTCCCGTGAAACTCTGGATGTCTTTACCTCTTTCTGGCCTCCCGGAAACGAAACACTTTTGTTTTCCGTGAATGTTCGACTGCTGCTGAATCTAAAATGTCACTTTGCTTCCCCCCAATTTGAATGATCTCTTTCTGGTGATTGGCAGGTTGGAGCTGTGGCCAATAAGGAGGGTTGTTTGACGGGTCAGTATACGGCCGGTGGAGAATGTTGCGAGCAGTGCCAGCCCGGTGAGGGCGTCGTCAAACCGTGCGGAGTCACGCAGACGGCCTGCGCCCCCTGCCTCGACAGTGAGTATCACCAAGCGCAGAGTGACACACACACACACACACACACACACACACACACATACACACACACGGACACATGGTGTCATGTATTCAGTTCTGTTTTCTATGAACAGTGGTCGCGATTCAGTGTTTCATACGCTGTCACCGGGGGGACATTCTCTCTGTAAGTTATGACCCCCTCATGGAAATCCTGGACTGCGCTCACTGTCCCCGGGAGAGACACATGGTTCACACAGCGCCGTGAGCCATGCAGGGTCGTAAATCACGGCGACGTTTCCGCAAAGTTTGAATCATAGGATTCAAAATCGTGCCGCTGGACATGAAGATGGGTTTCTGTAGTTCTTGGCAAAACAATCTTGTTTTAGTTTGACATCAATATTAAGTTGCATTCACTTTTTCTTCTGTCTAGTGCTAGTGGTTGATTAAATGTTAAATTAAGTAACTGACTAATTCAGGAGCATACACAAGATATTGAAACTGTGTAAAGTTTCCATATTAAAATGAACAACTAGAGAATCCTGTAAATCTGAAAATCTAACTACATTTTAAGGATCTAGTCACCCTTTTGAAAGAGACAGGGGGAGTAGACTCGTACTGCAGAGATCAAATGAATGGAAATTGAAAAGGCTGTTACGACGTTGTTACAGTGTGTTATACGACCTCGATAGAACGCTGCATCAAGTCCAACATTTTGAGGAGGTCATTCCCACGCTGCCATGTTGCTCCGGCGTGTGTTTATGGCGGTTTTCCGACTTGAATGACCGCTGCGCTGTACTTTTCCTTGTCGGAGGGCATCGCTCTGCAGCACAACATCAGCAACGTTACGATAGAATGTGCACTATAGGCAGTACAGATGGGGCTGATTGAGATGTCATTAGTATTAAACAAATAAACTTGATTATGGCGCTTAATAAAAAATCCAGGGGATCACCAAACTATAAGGATAACTTGTCTAAATATGTAAATGTATGTTAAAACATGTGTGTGCTGACGGAGCTGGATGGATATTTAGAGGATGATCAAAGTTGTTGAGCTGAATCTGAGGACTTAGTCTCATACAACTACATTTCCCAGAGTGCACCAGCAGCAGCAAACCGGCTGCTTTAGCCATTTAAAATTCAGTGGAAATGTTTAATTAAAATGTTTAATTTAAAAGGTAATAATCATAACTTTATTTATATAGCACCTTTAAAAACAATGTTTACAAAGTGCTCCATAGTCAAAGCAAAACAAGTGGAATAGCAAGAAACCAATATTATATTTAAAAGTATATATTAAAATTAAATTAAAAATTAAAAATTAAAAATAAATTAAAAACAGACAAACTAAATTAGGCGAACCAAAGTTCTGCATAAAAAGACTAGATCACTTAAAAGCTGTTTTATAAAAATGGGTTTTCAGAAGGTAATTTATGTTCTGTCTTTAAAGGTTTGCAACCTATAAACCTACCAACAGACCAATCAACTAACAAAGCCAAAATAAAAATAAAAGTGATTGAGTCGGAAATGTGAGTTGTCCTCGTGTCCTTTGGAACGGTGAACAAGAGTAGGACTTGACAGAAGTCATACTTTAGATATTTCCGTTTTGATTTTTAGATCAGCCAATATCATAGAAAATCTGTTTGAATGAAATATTATTCAAATTGTAGCCTAAATGTAAATTATAAGAATAATTCAGTTGCATGTCATGAAATAAAGTAGACGCCAGACCTCTCTGTGCTCCAGCATAACTGCCCTCTTCATGGCCCCTACCATGTAGGGAGAGAAGCTCTGCCGGACCGTACCACTCCACAAGGACAGTGATGTTAAGAAGAATGTTGTTTCAGTGGAAGATATTTAAGGCATCAGACATGTTGTGTCCCGGAGGTTAAGATGGAATAAGCAGTGTATGTTTTGATTATGTTAAACATGACTGACTGGTGGATTAAAAGGCATATTTAAGGATCCTCTGCATTTCTGCTTTATTGTAAGGAAAACAAATCAACATTTCTAAGTTGTTGTTTTTGCACCTCTATCGCGGGAGGTCGACGGCCAGCTCGAGCCTGCAGAGACCGGGGTTTGGCGCGTCACAACTAGGAAGTGGTTGTAAAACTCCCTGGGTCTGTGAAGAAAGGCCAACCCTGAGCCAAGGAGCCCCACAGTCATAAAATAATGCAGACTCAAGGTCATGGGAGAAGTCACAGGGAATATGGACATGGAGAACATGATTAATTTGTATTTCTAGGGGCTTCTTTGGAATGATTTATGCTGTTATAAATATCAGTTACATCTTAAAAAAAAAAATTTGTTACGCTGGCCTGCTTATCACCGTACGTTCTATTTGTTTCGACATGATATCCGAGGCGTTAGCGGCGTCTCTGATGCTCCTGCTGTCGGTTGCTTTCTGTTCACACAGTTCTGCTCAGACAAAAACAAACACAGACGGTGACCTACGAGGCCAGACGGGCCGTGCGCTGACTCGTGGAAAAAGTAAAACGCGAAGCGGATAATTCTCCATCAGATAACATCGCAGTGATATTTTAAGAACACATCAAAATTATTGATTAGATTATCAGTAATGCAGGCTGAAAGAGCTGACGCGTGTTTGGAAGTCTTCATCATCGGGGGGTTATTTAGACTCCTGCATGTCAATCGACCATTCGCTAAAAACAGACTATTGTTTCCAGAGAGCATTCAGGCTTCATTTACAAGATAGTTAACGGGGGCCGGGCCGATGTGCTTAAAAGGAGGGCCGGCTGAAACTCACGGAGGAGTTTGGATGAATGAAACTGAGCGAGCGCAGCTGGACGGCTGGAACGGAGACAACTTCTCAGCCAGCAGATAATGGTTCACACACACAGATAGAAATGTGTCCAGAGGAACACACTAAACTCCCACTTATTCACACAACACACACAAACACACACCTCCACTGCGCAGTAGCCAGAGCGGATGAAGTTAGGAGTCCTTTGGTGGGTGTTGAGTTAGAGCCGAAAGCTCTGTTATGATACGATATGCTGAGCCAGGAAAAGACCGTCTGTATCCCCCCCCCTCCCATCATGCTGCAGGCTAACGTTATTAATGTATTGACTTGCATTATTGATGCATGGCATTATGATAATGGCTCTGAGAGTACTCGTGGGGAGAAAGGGGAGCGAGGGTATAGTCTGAGTGTGTATGTCTGTTTGAAGAGAGGGAGGGCGATGCAGGAGATAATGGGGTGAGGGGTGGGATGGGGGGGGGGGGGGGGTAATAGTGTGTGACTGGACTGGACGATAGTTTGTCCACTTCCATAAAGACATAATTAAACAAAAATGTAAAGGGACCCACACTGACCCACAGACTCATCTCAAATGACAGAGGCTCTGCTTTCGTTGTCTCTGTTTATCTGTCCTCATCAAACCCTCCAATCTCTGCATCATCAGAGCGTTTTGCCGTGGTTGGTGGGCCAGTGACACAGACCGAAAACTTGATATGCCGTGTCGCACCCCCCCCCCCGTCTGTCCGTCCGTCTCCTACCACACACAGTTGAATTTTGGTTTGTTTGAGCTGAAATAAAAACCAATACATCCCTCAAATTCTCTGGTACTAGTTTCTAAAATGTCAATTGTTTCTCTTTTTCCTAGAACTCTATGATGATTTATTTAATATGTTGAGATTTTTTGCTGTTGATTGGAAAAAAAATCTTAATATAATATAATAGATAATAGATATATAATATAATAGATATATTTATTATATATAATAATAATATATTATATATTATATTTATATTATATTTATTTATATATATATATCAATATAAGGATAACACTTCAGACTCAAAACAAATTGTAATGGACGTTTTTCATAAATTTCTGACAATTTAGAGACAGCACAATATAATTGTACCAGTAGTTTAGTTTAAGGAATCTCAAACTGACACAACAACTGAGAAAAAATCTGGAAAGAGATCTGGAGCTTTTAATGTTGCAGCAAACTATTTAGACTCAAATCATATCCTGATCAGCCTCTTTAGTTTAGTTTACTGAAGTGTTGCAACTAAAAGTGTTTTAATTGTCTCTGATTAATCTGACGATTACCGTCTCAATTAATCAATTAAAAGTTTAGTCGATGAGATTGAAGAAAATAATAAAAATTACCATCACACATTCTTAACTCATAAAATTATGCTATCATATTGCTTGTTTTGTCTGACCAACACATCATGAATAAATATATACATTTTATTATCACAGAAGACAAAAGACAAGCACAAATATTTTTCACAAATAAGAAGGAGGAACTTAAGAATTCTCTCTCTCTCTCTCTCTCTCTCTCGCACACACACTCACAAGCTGCTCTTACAAATAGGTCTGTTGCATAATTTAGTGTGTTTCCCAGTTCTCTATCCAGCCGAAATACAATTCCATAAAACATGCAATATTGATTGCGTCCCCTGCAGACATATCTGTCAGGTATACAGAGCATTTATAAAGCATATGTGATATATCATATATGTAAATGTGTCATCTAAAGAAGCCTATAAAAAACATGTGTGTCCTTATACATGTGTTCTTTAAAATCTTTCCTCGCCCAAACTGGCATCTAAGTTCATCTTCACCAGGGGAGATGGCCCTGGAACTGAAATCCTCGGTTAATTTAAAAAGAGTTGAAGTTGTTCAACGTCTATTTCCTTTGCCTCTCCCTTCAGGTGAAACCTTCTCAGAGAACTTCAGCCACACAGAGAGATGTCAGACCTGCACAATATGCACAGGCCAGTTCCGCATGAAGGCGCCCTGCACGGATTCCAACGACGCCACCTGTGTTTGCAACTACGGCTACTACATGAATGAACTCTCTCAGCGGTGTGAACCCTGCACCAGATGCCCCGAAGGCAGGGGCATGCTCTTCAGCTGTGCGTCGGACCACGACTCCGTGTGCGAGGAGTGCACCGGGGACACCTACTCGGACCAGGAGAGTTCCCGGGAGCCCTGCATGCCCTGCACCACCTGTGATGATGCGGAGGTGCTTCAGCTCTGCACCTCTTTCACTGACACCGTTTGTCAAGGTAAGACAATTAGCTCACATGTGCTTATTATAGTGACGTGTGCTTTAAGCCACAGTGTGCCGCGTTACTTCAAAACTCGAGAAAGCATCCTCCACATGCTTTTGGTTGTACTACATTGGGTGAGACTGCTGTCACTCATGTGTGGTCATCCTGTACAGCACCATTTTACGGCTATATGTGGACCTCTGAACGGAGCTTAGACATTTTGGGAAATGTGTTTTTTGTCTTGCCAACAGAAATATGAAAAGATTGATATCACTTTTAAATATGTAGATACAAATATATATTTTTTAAATAAAAAAAATAATATATATATATATATGTATATATATACATAGATATATTTTCTATTTTTTTTTAATGATAAGGATGTATGTATATATATATAAATTATATATAAACATATATACAGGACTGTCTCAGAAAATTAGAATATTGTGATAAAGTTCTTTATTTTCTGTAATGCAATTAAAAAAACAAAAATGTCATGCATTCTGGATTCATTACAAATCAACTGAAATATTGCAAGCCTTTTATTCTTTTAATATTGCTGATTATGGCTTACAGCTTAAGAAAACTCTAAAATCCTATCTCATAAAATTTTAATATTTCCTCAGACCAAGTAAAAAAAAAGATTTATAACAGCTGAGTGTTTGTCAAGGCTCAGGAAACCCTTGCAGGTGTTTCGAGTTAATTAGACAATTCAAGTGATTTGTTTAATACCCTACTAGTATACTTTTTCATGATATTCTAATATTTAGAGATAGGATATTTGAGTTTTCTTAAACTGTAAGCCATAATCAGCAATATTAAAAGAATAAAAGGCTTGCAATATTTCAGTTGATTTGTAATGAATCCAGAATGCATGACATTTTTGTTTTTTTAATTGCATTACAGAAAATAAAGAACTTCATCACAATATTCTAATTTTCTGAGACAGTCCTGTATATATATATAAATTATATATAAATATATATATATATCCTCATAATTTTTACAATATGGGCACTTTTATTCAGACCATTAAGTTCAATATGTTCAACATTTCTGTGTAATGCCGACTTATGAATAAGGCCTTCATGGAATTGTTTTATATAATTTAGGAGGAAAATCCAAATTTCTCAAAAACGTAATTATTTTTTTAACAAGTCACTTGATTTTTTTAATCAGAGATGTGTTATTTATCGTTCAGCGATTTATCAAACGGCTGTGTGATGACCCAGTGAAAACAGCGGTCAAGTTTATCATGAACTTCTGTGCGCAGCCAGTAAAGCTGAATGAAGTAGACCATTGGTCACGCTCTCGATGGCCTGAGGAGAGTCTATGTGAGCACATATTCGATGTCCAGCGCTGTGCGGACAGCACGATGCTGGACATCCACATCCTCAGCCACATAGCCAGATCACGACAGTGCGACACTATGGACATTGTTGGCCCATCAACCCAAATGCCAGCCCAGAGCTAGTGTCATTGTCTTTACGGACTCATCCCATCCACAGAGACAAAGAACACATTCTTTCTAAGTCGAGGGTTTAGAAGGAGGTCATATCTCTCATCGCAGCACTGCATTTCATTTATACCATTGCAGCCCGTGGGTAATACACTCCAAAACACAAATTCCTTACAACTGTAGTCACTGCTCATTCTGATGACCTGATGCCTCACAGATCAAATCAATGCTTCTGTGAAATGACAATGAAAGGAGTGTGTGGATCAGCCATGCAGCAGTTTGAAGGATGTTGTTATCACAGGGTCTCAGGCTGAAGGGATTTATTTGCCTCTCCCATGATCCCGTTGGCCTGTTCGGACGTACAGTTTAGCCCATGAGGCTAACAGAAGGAGTAAAACAGACTCTTTTTCTTCTTTTTCAATGTTGTATTTATAAACTTAAGTCACATGGGAGGATTATTAAAGGCCCTAAGGTTCTGATCTTGAGCATAGCTGAGGGTTGGCTGCTGGATCTTGGCAGACACTGTACAGATTACACCTGATTTGAACCGCAGAACTGGATCTGAGAATCAGGCTTCAGTTTTACGAGGATCATGATGCCAAAGGAATTGCTTCAATGAATCAATGATCCAGCTGTTGATCCACAAGTTGATCCATTTCAGAAATGTTGGTTGTCAAAATACTGAGTTCCATGCTTTAGTTTTTACTAAGAATGTGCTGTGATATTCATAAAACTGAACTTTGATGCAAAACATACAGACCGTACAGGCCTCATTAATCCACAGGTTCGTATTCGACATGTCGGTTGTCTAATGACTGCAGAGGGACAAAAATGAGAGAAATGGAGCTTATTACTTTTTTGTTTAGTCATTTATTTATTTTGCAATGAGAAATTGATTTCATTCGTCAACACTGGTGATCACCCACATCGTAGCCGGTCAATCGAGTGGTAGCCTACATTTCGACAGTGCGCATAATTAAGATACAAGGTTAATAAATTGCACATTCTCTGTCCACGTTTTTAAGAACAAAGGAAAATACCATAAACAGAAAAAGATGATTTGATAAGCAGAAGTGGAAACAACATGTATTGATGTTTTTCTACCTGCTGTAAAAAGCATCTTCCTTTGAGGATGACGCATTAATGCCGCTCAATTCAGCTTATGGTTTGAGAGGGAAGTATGGTGGATGAGGAGAACACGATATAAGGAGCTCCAACACAAAAACATCCTTTAGATAACCAACCCAGTGTAGTTCATGATGAATGTGAATTAGCTCTTATTCCAGGCACTGTGGCACAGCTCATTGCGTATGGGCTTCATCATATGTTATTTATCATATGTTATTCCTCACTCTAACCCAATCATGTGCTCTTTATTTTTTAATGTAATCTTTTTACCAAAGCACAAGCGTTATCTGCACTTACAAATCTGTAGCGCTGCCAGACGTCCATATCCATTAGTGTTGTGCAGTCAGGCGACATGGGCCTGAAGGCTGAAGGCAGTCAGGAGGGAGGAGGGAGGCCGAGGAGAAGGCCGCCGCCTGTGAAAAGACAAGTTGTAACTCGAGACATTGAGACATAGTTGAAGTGAAGGTGTAGGGACCAGAATATCACCTTGACTAAACAGCAGGTTATCGTGAGAGTGAAAGCTAGATTTACTGCTGTCATAGTTTGGAGTTTAGGTCAGTCGGGAAATGTCACGTTCATGTTAAAGCTCAGCTGCTCTGTGGGGTAAAAATCCAATTAATTCCCTCACTTCCAAAGGGATTGGTGGTTTGTTTTGATTCTGGTGTGGATAACAACATTGCCCTCTTCATCTCTCTGATGGTAAAACATGCACATGCTGACAATACTGTGTTACGCTCGACCCGCAGAGTTGAGGCTCTGAAGGCAAGATGACTATCGAAGGAAGTGTGACATGACTTCCACTCTTGTGCAGGCCACCGAGCAAGGTCAGAGGTTGGAGGTCATGTGAGGCGTGTATGTGGAGAGGGGTCTTTCTGGGAAGATCAGGCAGTATGAGTTTCCTCTGGGGACGTGCACTGAGCAACATGCAATAATCCCCACAATCCTTTCAGGGGTCAAAACAACACCAAGACAAGTGAAGTTGATTAGCGCACTCTTTATCCGCCCCTTAAAAGGAACATCTACTGCGTTGTTATAAATCAGCTCAAACAAACCAATAGTGTATCGGTCAAACTGGTCTGATGGAAATTGTTGATATGCAATTAATCTTGAATTGAAAATGCATTTTTAAGAAAATGCAATACCATCGAGAATACTTTGTCTATTCTTGTAATCAGGACATGTTATTTAACGTTGTAAAAAGCATTAGTAAAATGCTCTCTGACGACATTTTTGTTTTCTGCCACGCAAGTTTAGGAAGAGATAACCATGACATGTCATTTAGCTGAGGCTTTTATCCAAAGCGACTTACAAACATGTCTCATTAATACACCGTAGAGTCGTAGATTGAAAGACGGAACTGCTAACCACTGACCCACAGTCGCCCTTCTCATTTTGGTTTAATACAGGAAAAAGCTGGAAGTTCACGAGACACAATGTGTTTCTCACATTTAACTAAAACTATAATCTTTCATCAACCTCAAGCAAATAACTCTTGATAAACGTCATCACATGCAGGGCTCTGGCAGTAAACCCAATGATTCTTACGTCACAGTCCTGAACTTTACACTTCTGATGGCTCATAAATGTAATGAAGCGTTTCATCACTCGGAAAAACTTGATATGAACGGTTTGTTACTTTAATATTATTGGAAAAAGAAGTAGATACGTTACAAAAGCAATTTCAAAGATAGAATGAAAAGATAGAGTTTGCTTTGCAGAGGACAAGGCTGGGTATGAAATCTGTCTGTATGTCTAATAACAGGATGGTTACGTGGTAATGACCCTTAAACAAAAGAGACATTATATGAAAATGCAAGAGAAATGGCCAACCAATGCTAACGTACCGTGACAAGGCTGTTTCATACCCTGATGACAGAAAGTTCAATGAGCAATGCTTGAGTTCGACTGAGAAGTCGCTGCTTGCTCTTATCAGCCTGAGGTTTTGGCCTCGAGGCCTCAAGGCGAGGGGTAAACAGAGGTTTTCACTCTTGGGATTGTACCCAGGATTAACTGCACATATGCGGGTTGACCTATCACACCCAAAGCGGGGGTTTCTGGTCCTGTGGCAGAGGGGGCAAACGGTTTGGAGCACACATGCAATTATCATTCATGCACATACACAAAGTTAAAGGATTAAAGGACACAAAACACACACAGCGGTGTGCATGCAGACAGGCAACTATATTATGAAATGAGCGTTACAGATCCGAGGCAGCATATGGAGGAATAAAGGTCGAGAGCGGGCCAAGTTAAGAGGAAGCAAAAGGGGGGATGGGAGGTTGATTGGCCCAAGTGCATTTGGTTATTGAATTGATAGGTGAGGAGGAGGAGGAGGAGGAGGAGGAGGAGGAGGAGGCTATTTCCTTCCTGAGTTTGGTTGACCCTTACGATCGACAGGCTGCCCTTCAGAAATCATAAAGTGTAATCTGTTAACTATCCCCATGCACAGCACTCAGGGCCAGGTCAGTTCAACTAAATCAAGACAGAAAGACGGAGGAAGGGAGGATGTGACCCGAGTGAAGGAGAAAAGGAGGGGAAATAAATGGTGGGGAATGAATGAGGTGGAGACGCTTTCTTTTCTTGATTTATATCAACCAACTGGTGCATCTACAATTAACAATTAAATAAGCCCTCCCAACGTTAGTTACTGTTTTAATGTATGTTTTATTACTGCACATATGTGTCATGGGTTTGTCACGGGGTGAGGCTCAGGCAGAGAAACAGGCAACATGAAGCAATCAGGGAGAGTGGCTGAGGGCAGGTGAAGGGAATGAAACAATCAAGGAGACAAGAGTGGCTGAGGGCAGGTGAAGGGAATGAAACAAGCAAGGAGACGACAGGAGTGGCTGAGGGCAGGTGAAGGGAATGAAACAAGCAAGGAGACAGGAGTGGCTGAGGGTAGGTGACGGGAATGAAACAATCAAGGAGTCAGAGAAGACAGAGAAGAAACAGAGGGGACATAGAGGAGACCTAGAACACAGGAGAAACGGAACAGGGCGTTACTATTTGCAGTTTAAAATGAGAGTGGCATATTTACTCATCAAAATAAAAAATATAGTGTAGCTAGTTGACTTTAAAAACCAGGACTGAGGGAGAACATGATAATCCATGTGGAAGTTATGGAAATTAAGAAGCTTTGCTCTTGTATTGCGGGCTAGAGCTGGTTAGTCCAATGTAAATATAGAAAGTAGAATGTTATATAAAACTGTTATTTTGTTTTAACTTGAATACGATTTCAATCAGGTGGGACAAGTCAGGTGACATTTTTTAAAAATTATTAACAGATGATATTTAATGATAAAGTCTGACAGTCCTTGGTACTTGGACTCTACCGGGAGATGTGTAACCGAGGTGCGTCTGTCCTGATAAATGATGAGGCTGAAAGAATGATGAGTTGATGAAGCTGATGAAGCTGATGAGGCTGGGTGGAGATGGGGAGGTGGAGGGGTGCGTAACAGCAGCATGAAGGTAGTAACGGTAGAGAGACACGCGCATATATAAAAGAGACAGCAGCATGATGATAAGCTCACATACTCTTTCACATTCCAAGGAATATCTTTGACGCAGAGTTGAAATACGACATAATAGAACGTGAGTAGGGCTTTTTTTTTACGTACCATGTAATTCCACAAAGTATTTAATGCTCTTTTCCTGCGATCGGTTACCAAGGTTTGCAGTAGTGCCTAGTTATGGTTGCTAAACTACGATTAAACACATTGGGCTTCGTGGATATTCAAATCCAGCGAGCAACTGACAGAGAGAAAGACAAATGGGAAAAAGGATAAAGGGAAAAATGCAATGGACATTTCAGATTTCCTGCTTCCAGAACATTACAACACCATAAACAATTGAAAATCTTTGTATTGCACAGTCATTCATTGTGCGGCTACAGCTTGGTCTCCACACATCTACCGACTTATATCTCCATTGGCTCTATGGCCACGATTGACCTTCTCGCTTTAACCCCTTCTGCTCCCTGCCAGACACAATACAAGCTTTGTAGCCACGAATGAAGTTTTAAAGTCGACCGTGTCTCTTTCTCGGCCGCCAAACAAGAATCGACCTCTTGTGTCGATGACTCAATCTCCTGAAGTTGCCCGTCCTCCCAGGAATTTACCCTTCGACATTCCAGGGGTAAATCTGAGGTGATTTAACACATTCTGGTCCAAGGGTGACAACAACACTTGCGCTTTCGCTCGTGCCATTTATTCTTTGCCAAAATTTCTGCTTGGAGAGTCAAGTTTTTGTCCTCTTGAGGATTTACAGTATTCTGCAGTGATATTCAGGTTCTATCTACCATATCGCTCTAGCGCTGAATCACTGCAATGTGGAATGAAGAAGGAATTTCATTTGAAGCATTATTTATGTCATAGTGAAAGATATATTTTTTTGTTTCCTTCAAATTATGAGCAAACACATCACACAGAGATGTTCTGCTTCATTATTAATTTGACTCAAATTTGAGTAAACTAGCTGGTTTTAATATTTACCCTATATTAACTTACTTTAGTTTGATTTTTATTGGCCCGTATATGTCTTAAAGAAACAAGAAGAGAAAAAGGTTTGCAAAGAAGAATCAATTTAGAAAACTACAGTAAAATATTTCTGAATAAATCCTATATTCGGCACAATTTTTAGAGGACATATTAAAAAGAGTTTATTAGTTGTAATTCGTGGTTTTATTAATAGTTATTAAATAATTAAGTCATACTTTATAGGTCAGTTATAAGTTATAAATATGAACAACTTTGAAGGTGTCAGATTGTGAAATGTCCCTTAGGGCTGTAGATAATCTGGACAAAATACATTTAATAATGAGTTATTAACCATTTATTTATGATTTACAACCATTAATAAATAAATAAATACATAAATATGTACAGGGTAGGAAATGTACATATTTTTTAGGGGGCAATTCTTGCCTCCAGGGGCATTTAAAAATAAACTGGTGGCACTTTTTGAAACTTGTGAAATAAGATTTAATCTTTGTTCAAAAATAATAAATATACTTAATTAGGCTTACATTATATGAGCAATTGTCATAAAAATGGCAATACTAAGACTATTAGGCAGTACTCTACAGATTCAAAGCGTTTTCTTAGATTTGTTGAACAAAAAAACATCAAAACGTAAATCAGACAATCATATTCAATTTTATTCTTATTTCTTTTTGGTTATTTATTGTTATTACATTTTTTAATGAACTATTAAAAATTATAACTTATTTTTGTATAATTTTAAATTATATATATATATATTTTTTTTTACCTACCTAGTATAGGCAATACAGATAGGACACACACAACAAAGAACAAAAACAAAACGCGATTAAATTATCAAAATTATGGGGGAATTTTTTTGCCCCTCTCCTAGAGATCTCAGGGGCAACATTATATTTATTAGGGGCAGTTTTTCCCTTTAACCTCTGTGTATTTCCAACGCTGCATACATAAATACAGAGTCAACTGCACTCAAACAAAGCACACAAAGACCAGCCATAGATATTATTCACAAGGCAACTGGCAACTTATGATTGGTTTATTAACCATTAATAAAGCCATTAGTTGTTAGAAAGTGGCACATATTTAAATATAAAGACAAGCCCTGCGAAGCATCCATAAGTGAACTGCATAACACTAAATACATGCCAATGATAGCAGCACACAGGAAGGAGAATAGAGAGCTGCAGAAAAGAAAGAGATGCAGAAAGCTGGAGAGAGCGGACAGATGCTGAGAACGAGGCCTGATCAATAAAAGCGATGAAGTTTCTCCTATGCGCTCTCCGGTTTCTCTGGTTGACCTCTACGAGTGCTGATCACATTCTGCCGCAGAACACACACACAGACACACACACACACACACACACATTTTTTTTTAAAAAGGCACAGGCGTGCGCACATATGCACCCGGTACAAATTCACAACCATACACATTCATGGGTGTGTTCAATCTGGAGTCATCTGACGTAGAAACCAAGCCTCCAATGACAAAAGAGACTGTGAGAAAGAGGAAGGCGATGGTGGATTAAAATACAACACAAGTACTGAATGCGGATCAACCGAACGGAAGCAACCTTCTCCACGAATCTTTATTCATCCTTTCACCTGTGCTTGTGATAACAACAATAAATACTTCCCAAATGTCCGTCATCGGTCGAGGCGTTTTGTTTTGAAGCGGTCCTGGCAGCAGTCACATTCGTGCTCAGGCGTAATGACATATAATAATAAAAACAACTCGCTCGCGTCGGAAGCCGCTCCTTCTCCTTTCTGTTGGAACTCTAAAGTCGTCTTTTGAAATAGACAGTGTGGAAACAGCAGTAACACCTGTTTGCAGGAGGTTGGAATGGCGAGTTAAACTGAGGCGTGGCTACTACACAACACTCCACACATACACATTAACATTCACACACACACACACACACCCTCTGTATGCATATGTGAGACCAATGAGCTGTTTCTATATGATGACTCATCTAACTGGCAGGTACACATGTGCCCAGATTTCCAGACACTTGTCAATCATTAACAGACAAAGCCGGGAACAAAGTTCCACGCATTTCAACAATAATTACAGTTTGTTGAAAGGATCATATTCTTTCATTCTTTCAGTTTTTATGATCTTTATGACAAGCTGCTGCCACATTCTGACCGGTTACACAGATCCTCTAAGTTTACCCCCCTATAACTTCACAAATGCCACATTTTAAACCACTTTGAGGTTTAAGTGTGGATCCTGTTTGTTGTGTATCCAGGATACAGTTATTGAGCATTTCAGGACTTATTTTAGAACATATTATTGTCATCTCTGTAAGGCACATAGGCCTGATATTTAGCATGAACATGCATGAAATTAATTATATGATATACAGAGGAACAAATAAAACAAACAGTGATGCATTGAAAACCATATATCTCCAGAATTTCAATTATTTGTTTTAAGCTTTTGACAATTCAGTCAAGTTTATTTCGTCTAAGACATGTGATAATTATCCGAACCCACAAAAGAGCATTACATCTGAAATACAAGACTATACAAGTCGTGTAGATGATAATTCTCCGACAGAGCAGCGGTCCGGTAACCACTGAGCTCTCTGCGCTGTGGAAACGAGCTGAGCTCAGCAGGAGAAGGTCCCTCCACTCTGAGGCCAGAGACCAGAGACCATTCACTGTAAAAGGTTGAGCGAGTGGTTCAGCAAATGCACTCAGGGCCCTGTTTGAACTGTTAATCATAAAGCGAGAGCAAAGTAATGTAGACTGAAGAGAAGGATGGATGGATAAGATAAATGGTTAATGAACCAAAGGAATAAAAGATATAACCAGGAGGGTTCGACAACAATGATTTTGTGTTTACCATCAACAGAGCACTAAGAGGGGAGGTGAAGAAGATGAAAAAGCCACGTGCAAATGACCATAAGGCTGACTGACAGAAAAGGAAACGCCTGATAGGAGCAGGCAAAAGTGTAGCCTGTGGTAAAATGGATAGAGAGATAATTGAAGGAGGAAGAGATGGGGTGGGGGCATTGTGCTGGACAAAGAAGATTTCCGTCAATGAATGGTGTCTGGTTTCCAGTGTGTGTGTGTGTGTGTGTGTGTGTGTTTGTTTGTCTGTCTGTCTGTGGTGAGTATGTATCTGTGTTTGTCTATGGGGGGATATAAAGAGGATGGAAAGGAATTTGATATGCCGCAGTGCATCGTCAGAAGCCTGTCTGCATGTATTCGATGTTTCTATGGCACTTTATTTACACATGTTAGCGCAGTATATTGGAATCCTAATCAAAAGTACTCCCATGACTCATCGTTTAGTATTGCACTCCTGTAACATTGTTGGAATCATATCGGACAGTTTACGGAGGAATTATGAAAATTGATGAAATATTTTTGTTTTGCTTTGTCAAAACCTGGTGCCAACATTACCCACAATGCAACTCAACCGCTGACAGGCTAGTATTGGCTAATGTACCCTTGAGGTGCTAGCTAGCCCAAAGCAGGGATGAGAATAAAGCGACAGAGGTCTAGTCACCTCATTTTATTTTAACTCCACACCCCCAGATTGTTTTGGCTTCTCAACCCCAACCCATGCTGACATCCCCGGCCTTCGCTCGCCACTCGTAAGTGAGCCCTGCTGAGCTGAGTGAGCAGGAAGCTCCCGGAGGTCACGACTCATTGAACCCAGCTGGAGGCTTCATTAACCCGCCTGTCAAAATATAAAGCTGGCTAAGCACTAAGCACAACAAACAGGCAGTTATGGCCGCTGTGAATACTCAAAACGTATGAAGACGGCAAACAAAACGAATGTACTCGCTAAGTCTCACGTGTCAATTAAAACTGCTGCAGCGAAGTGGACAACCCTGCAGGGCAACATCTGTTCTGTTAGGCTTCAGATATATATGACACCGACATCATCGTACGACTTATTTCCAGAGAGAAAGATATATCAATGCGGCTTAACGGGTCAAGGATTAAGAGTGATGGACATGCAGCATCCTAAGTTACCAGGATGTTTATTACCTTCGCATTGAATATGCGGAAGGTTATGTTTTGATCGCCGTGTATTTATTTGTATGTGTGCATGTTTGCGTGTTACTCGCATAACTCAAAAAGTATTAAACCGAATCGCATGAAATTTGGTGGGATGATTGGTTATTATCCGGGGACCATTTGATTAGATATTGGGATCAATCGGGTCAAAGGTCAAGGTCAAGGTCATGAAAAGGTCAAAATCTTCTTTTTACCATAGCACGGTACATTTTTTATCCAATTGGCATGCAACTAATGCCAAAATGTTCATAATTCAATGCCCAATCTTGTGATATGCGAAGGTATGCGCTCTACCGAGTGCCCATTCTAGTTTATTTATTTATTTGTATGCGTGTTATTCGCATAAGTCAAAAAGCATTAAACCAAATCGCATGAAATTTAGTGGGATGATTGGTTATTATCCGGGGACCATTTGATTATATTTTGGGATTGATCGGGTCAAATGTCAAGGTCAAGGTCATAAAAAGGTCAACATCTTCTTTTTACCATAGTCAATTGTTATCCAATTGGAACAATTTATAATTCAATGCCCAATCTTGTGATATGTGAAGGTATGCGCTCTACCGAGTGCCCATTCTAGTTATTATTATTATGCGCTCTACCGAGTGCCCGTTCTAGTTATATTGGTGTCAGAAAGTACTTATCACATCCCCAAAAGCCAGAGCTCCATCCATCTAAACAAGCTCTCGTTAAAGAAATGTTCACCTCATTCTTGAACAATGGCCGCCTCCTATTCAGCAGCTCTCCTGAAGTATGTAAAGCGTTGGTAGCCAACATGATGATTTACTGTTGAGGATGTGAGTAACCGAAAGTAACTGACAGGCGAGGATAGGTTTCCACATCCGCGGTGAGGAGCGAACATGTCTGCTTAGCGTTAATGGTCGGAGGAGAGTGGGCAGAGCTGGATGGACATACTCGCTCCCACCGACGTTAATGGCTCCCCGGGGAGGAGGGGATTTGACCAAGTGATGTGGGAAGTAATGTGGGTGTGTTTGTAGCATAAGAGACTTTTATGGTTACACTGGTTATGGTTGGTTAGACAGAAAGAAAAGTGATTTTGAAGCGCTTGGAGGAAGATGATCTGACTAAATGTCACATTTGTAGCCGTATTCAGATCTTGAATAAAAATATCCAATCGTATCTTCATGTGGAAAAAAATGCTTGATCCCAGGTCTACACTTTGTTTCTCCGACGGTTGCTAATAACGGCGAGGCTACCTTTGGCCTGAAGGAGTTTGGTCTTTTTTTTTTAGATTAAAGTCTCTTTCAGTTTATTGTTTTAGTTTTTCATGCCTACATTTGACTGTTTTTATTCTATTCTCACAGTTACTCCAGCTTACGATTATGTGTCTCCTACGACCTTTTGGGGTAACTTCACGGCCACCGATGAAGACTTCCCACCAGACACCCCCCCGCCGGAGGTGCCTAGAGACACCACCACCACCACCAATAGGGATTCCAAGGAGCCGATCTACCATCTGAACGACAAGCTCATCCCCATCTACTGCTCCATCCTGGCAGCTGTTGTCGTCGGCCTCCTCGCCTTCATCATCTTCAAGAGGTGAGAACAGAGAAGAAGTGAAGAATGAAACAACATGTTAAACGCAGCTAAAAAAATAATGCATCATGGTGCATGACAACCCTCTTCTGGATTACACTATTAATGTTCTGAATTGACTCTTTTTTATTTTTTTATTAATACAAGCATGGCAGATCTCAAGATGAAATTTGAAAAATGTACACGTCATTAAAATTTTAATATTATTTTTTTCATAATCTTGCGATCCCTGAGATGTATCTTCACCTTTCTCTCTTTGTCTGCTGATTAAAGTAAAACATTACAATCATATTCATAAAAAATATTTTGAAATTCAACCATTCATTCTATTAGAAAAGGATCTCATGCTCATTAGAAACATACAGAATCCAATCAGATTTTAATTTCCGCTTCATATTTAATGAAATCATCTGCTGCTTTTCTGGACCAGAGCACCATTACTGTGGGTCCCAATGTGGTCCGTTCACCCTCTTCTCATGTATTTGAGACCCATGCTTCTCTCTTCATGCCTGCACAGCGTTAACAGTTACATGTGTTATGTACAATATGTTTATCCAGCTATTTTATATCACAAGGCAGTGTTGCAAGTACATTCAAACCCATGGGGCTTTAAGAAGAGTACAACAATGTCTCCATATTAAGAATAGATCACATGATTACATGTAGGGGGACATACATGGTGATGAACCCACAGAGCATCTTCACCCTACCCTGAGCTCTCACTCAGCTCATTTTGGGGTTTTACAAGGACAATTTTCTTGTTTTGATTCATTCTCAATGCTCTAATTACCTTCGCATTGAAAATGCGGAAGGTTATGTTTTGATCGCCGTGTATTTATTTATTTATTTGTATGCGTGTTCCTCGCATAACAAAAAAAGTATTAAACCGAATCGCATGAAATTTGGTGGGATGATTGGTTATTATCCGGGGACAATTTGATTAGATTTTGGGATCGATCGGGTCAAAGGTCAAGGTCAAGGTCATGAAAAGGTCAACATCTTCTTTTTACCATAGCGCGGTCAATTTTGATCCAATTGGCATGCAACTAATGCCAACATGTTCATAATTCAATGCCCAATCTTGTGATATGCGAAGGTATGCGCTCTACCGAGTGCCCGTTCTAGTTAGAGTTACTTTTGGCTGCAGCTGTTTTCAGCAAAGAGGGAAACATGGTACACAACTTAACCAACATCAAACAGCAAATAGACGAGCTGGTGAACATCACAACAGCATTCAGCTGCTGAAGAGTCAGATATTTCCATCAGGAGTCAGAGGAGGCCAAACATGTGAATTTGACTTTTTGGACTTGGTAGCCAAAAACTCCGCTCAAATGAAATGCTAACGTTGCTCCATATCCGACGGATGTGAACATGTTGATTCCTTTTCACTCAGGTGGAACAGCTGTAAGCAGAACAAGCAAGGAGCCAATAACTGCACGGTCAACCAGAACCAGACGCCGTCACCCGAAGGAGAGAAGCTGCACAGTGACAGTGGCATTTCAGTAGACGGCCAGAGTCTGCAGGAGCAGCAGGGCCAGACTCAGGCTCAGACAGGTAACACACTCCCTTAGTGGTTCCTTTCACTATTAATCCAACTATTGCACTTCAATTGGGCGTAAGCACTAGAGTCAATGTGTGTCTGGTGCTGAATTCGTCTGGTAATGAGTTTCTCGTAATACACAAAGATGTGTGATGGGTGACTGTGTATATTCACACCGACTGCACCCTAAAATGTCGAAAGTAAAGAATTTCCCCGCAGGAATAATGTTTCTGGTTGTTTCCACTTGAATGCGACTATTCAAATGTACTGTAGGAAATCAGCAAACTGGGATTACAACACCGACAGAGCAACCGATTTGTTATTTTGGCAGCATGTGCTGCCGGCAGTTTCCAGTCCTGCCCTGAAAAAACAGTTTGAGAGAATACAGGACTTTTAAAACCACATGCTTGCCCAGATTATAGTAAAGGAAGTCTACAAAGTGCACGCAGGAGAAAATAGCATTCAGCAGTTTTTATTTGGGATTTTCAGAGTATATTAAAATGGTAATAGTTGAGATACTGAATTATAATAATTTCCGTCGAATATTGCCAGTCAGACCGTTTTTGGACAAAGGAGCTTTTTCCCCAAAGATGTTTTAACGTCAGTGGTCAGCCAGAGAGGCTGTTTGTACAACTGTTGCTGCAGGAAATGTAAACTCCATCACTTCCTCTTCACAAGTTATCGCAGCCAATTGAAAAGCTCATGAAGGATGTAGGTGGAACTCTAATGGTGCTATATAAATCAGTCAGAGAGAGACATTTGTAGGGATTCATCAGGATATGCCTTACCATGAAACATTCATTGATGAAATAATTCAAAGTTACATCTAATTAAATGTAGTTTATCGTAACATCACATCATGCATACTTAACTAATACAAATTCAAACTAGAACGGGCACTCGGTAGAGCGCATACCTTCGCACATCACAAGATTGGGCATTGAATTATGAACATTTTGGCATTAGTTGCATGCCAATTGGATACAAATTGGCCGCGCTATGGTAAAAAGAAGATTTTGACCTTTTCATGACCTTGACCTTGACCTTTGACCCGATCGATCCCAAAATCTAATCAAATGGTCCCCGGATAATAACCAATCATCCCACCAAATTTCATGCGATTCGGTTTAATACTTTTTGAGTTATGCGAATAACACGCATACAAATAAATAAATAAATACACGGCGATCAAAACATAACCTTCCGCATTTTCAATGCGAAGGTAATAATGAAAGGACATGTACTTTTCTCCTCCGCAGTCGTCACCATCGACGAAGAGCCTTGTTTGCTCCTTCCTCTCAAAACCAGAGAGAAGGTGGAGAAACTGCTGTTCGGCGGCGGAGACGACCGCAAACACATGGAGGACAGCGACTGGTGCAACCTGGCCAGCCTCCTGGGATACGAGGAGGAGCGGATCGCCACCTTCCAGCAGGAGGAGCACCCCGTCCGCTCGCTCCTGTCCGACTGGGCGAGCAAGGACTGCGCCAGCGTCGACACGCTGCGCACGGCGCTGCGCAAGATCAACCGCGACGACATCGCCCAGAGTCTGGCGCTCAGCCCGAGCGCCGCCAAGCCCACCGCCACTTCCGTCGTGTGATCGAAGCCCGACTGCGAGCCGCGATCGCCCTAATATTCCTCCGTGGCCTCCTTCGCTTTGAGCTATTCCCTCATGGAAGCCAGGAGTCAAATACTCCACGAGTCCTGAAGAATCATTTCATGTTTATTTTAACGAGGGAGAGGCCAGAAATTAAGACAAAAACTGATTGGATATCAATGTACCCAATCAAGCCAAAACCCTTCACGTAACCTTCAGGATCTGCTTGTAATCATTCTCACATGTAAAACTCACACAATTCGACGCCGATGTGGAAGGAAATGATGTTGAATCATTCAGTGTTCGTGTCCACCTGCCTTTCCACATCATACGACACCCAGTTCGCCGTTCTCCGGCTTTATTAACCATCCAGCAGCAGTGAGATTTAAACTGAATTCATTCTGGATACCTGGCTCTTATAATCCCACAATTTGATCCTCTGCTTCTTCATTCATAAATATTCATTGTCATAGTCAATTTGTCCCATATTATATCATTCATAAACCATTATTGTATCTTAAAATGTTACCAATCTACGCTACCAAAGAGGAGTAAACGTCTCAAGAGCAGACAAGCAACATTATTTACACGCCATGTCAGACTATTTCAATGTAAGTTGTCAAATGACGAGTATCTGTCCCTGCACACCACAGAGGAACTGGATCTTTGCAAACATGACAATCCGAGGAAGGACGCTTGGACGCTTTTCAAATGAACCGCTTCTCCTTTTGCAACAACAAAAGTCCAGCTGCTTACTCTTATTTTAAATATGTGTATTAGATTCAAGACACTGAGCTGCAGCACACGGATTCTCACTAACTAGGTTCTGCAGTTTATCTGACAAGTGCTATGAGAACTGACTTTGCCAAGGTGGGGGTCTGTGGGTCGGGTCGTTGCCCGGGGCGACACGAGACGCTGTGTGCGTCACACAGGAGCTCCCACACACACTCACTCATCCTGACCCAGAAGAGGAACGCACGGGAAATCCAACTGCGTGTACAGTGTGTACATGGGCAGACAAACACACACACACACACACACACACACACACACACACACCTACATTATGCAACAATGCATGTACTATTCAAACAAACACACAGAGTACATGTATACATTTACATACTTATTCATTGTACACACAGAACACTTTAAATCCTGCCATATTCTGAACGGACAACTCACATACATTGGTTAAAATCCATATAATTTGCAATGTGTGCTCTAGATGGCAAAATGCTACCTGACATTAAACAGCATGCATACACTAGCAACTCATTGTGAGCCAGTGCATACCAAGAAAAACAAATACACAATCAGGATGCAGAAAAAAAATGTTTTGCTTAATTTCTCAGGGTACTTGAATGATTGTGTTACTGCATCAATATTACACTTATTATTGCACCCTCTATAGACGCTGTGTTTATCGAGAGCAGAGGCTCTTGACAATCCTTCAAACAGGTGAATAAGAGAGGGGAACGGGCCAGAGGATGGAGAAAAAGGGTGTCTTGTTTCCTCATTGTTTGCAACAATGACCTCTGGATAAAAGGCAAGTCAGTGGAGACATAAGTCAAAGGATGTGGGATGATCGGACTGAGGGGAAGCGGAGCAGTTTTGGATTACTTAAATGTAAAGGTGAAACCCAGGATACACCGTTTTAATTTAATCCGCTTGTTTAAGCATGCATTGTGTTGTGCTGCAACCGCTTGGTTTGAATTTGTCAAAATGTACTTCAAAAATTGTGTTATGTTGATATTATATTGCTGCCAACTGAGGACCACTCGCCCCTTTTATGTTTTCTTTCTTTTCGGGGGAACATTTTTTGAAGGATCAAATAGTTTACTGTGCTAAACTTATCTGTCATGTTGAGGTACAGATTGTACATTGTTACTAACCACTAGCATACGAAGCATCATGCTGTAGTGTTACTTTAAATGAAGGTATTCTCACTCTACTCTCGAAGCATTGTTGTAATTTAATTCTTCAATAACAACTGTATTATGTTTCTCTTATTGTCATATAGATTCTAGTAATTAAATGTTTAAATTTGTATGTTTTGCATCCCAAGTGCCTGGGAACTATTTCAGGTGTCCGCTGATGTTGTACATGTGTTATTTTTTAGCTGTTTTTGTAAGTATATTTTCTTTAGTTGTCATATTTTGTACTTGTAAATAATTTGTCTTTTTCTAGTTTTTATTTTATTTCAAGTTTAGAAGACTCTACTGTACAATATCTTGAAGGGGACGTTGTTACAATATCAATGCTGTTCTAGTTTAAAAGGGTACAGAGGACAAAGGGAACGTATAGGGGCCTTTGTGAGGTAGGATACTCTTCACCACCAGGTGTATCCTGTTCATGTTAATTACCTGTCCACCAATAGGGAACACATTTAAAATACCTTTAAGGCCAATCAGAACCGGAAAGGCTATAATCGTCCATTTGGAAGAACACCATCTTCCACCAAACTCAACATATACAACATTAAAAAACCCAGTGGTGGGAATACAGTGAGTCCTTCAGTTTACAGTAGGACATTTTTGGAAATGTGCTTATTAGCTTTTTTTGCAGAGTGAGTAGAGAAGAGCATCACCACTATGCGTACGGTTAATATCAAAGGCAACCGCCAGCAGCCGCTTAACTAAGCATAACGACGAGGAACAGGAGACACGTTTAGCATGGCTCGGGACAAAGGTAACTCGATCTGCAGGCCAGCACCAAGCCCCCAGGAATTTTACAGAGTAGCCAACTGGTTGAATTACAATTTCCTGGTCCGCCACGGGATGCCACCGGGCCCAAACATTGTTTCCCACAGACGTACATTGGGAAAGAGACATCGGAAAGATTATTGTCAATTTTTTTCCGCTTGATACCCTTGATTAAATATTTAGTTTAAAATCAAAAGTTTCAGAATGGACTGATGGATGAATCCATTTGTTTTCCTCTGTTCTTGTGAGTTAACATGCGAGCTGTTTTTCGGTCTTCCTGCTAGGCTACGCTAACTGGCTGCTGGTCGTAACTGTACATTTATCAAACAGACATATTATTTGAAGTTACACAACACTAAATATGACGTGTTATCAAGGTTGAGCACACTTTCAACGAAGGTTTTCAATATTAGCCTTCCACATATTACTCACTAAAAAAGCCCTTTGTTCATTGTACTCAAACTTCCTCAACACTATCTTCAGAGTTGTGAATTGTGACTGAAGATGGAGATGTTTTCCTTGGACAGCATTTGTTTAGTTTAATAGATATGAGTTTAATTGAGTTAACAGTGATATTAAATTGTATGTACAATAAACCCAACTGAAGGTGAACATGTCATGTTATTGCACTCGAGTAACACATTACTCCTGCAGGGGTTTGAGGGTGGATAGGGGAAATGAAAAGATAACGTTTTTTGTTTTTTTAAACCCTGGTAATGTAGCTTACGGTAACAAGACTGACAGGGAATTGTACAGATCTGAGAAATACTGAATGTTCCTTGTATACTAATACTGTACTATACTTAATGCAAATTTGCAGAATTCCTACATCAGACAAGCAGTAACCAATAATAAAGGTCTTAAATCCATTCAAACCCTGTATTGATCTATAAAAGAACGCACAAAAACATAACACACACACACACACACACGTTAATTAGCATGGAAACAGTGAAGAAATAAATGAGGAAATCGCATAAATCAACCAATAAATCACGCTTTTTTTTAAAACTCAACTAGCATGCTGAAATGTTGTCATTCTTCTTCAAATAATTGTATTATTCCAAAACCTCGCCAGTTTGTATTCCATTATGTCTGTCTGTCTTTTTAATCTTCACTGAGTTGCGTCTTTTTCAGAGGAACATCTTTATAATCTAAACGCCGCCTTGGTAATGCTAAATTAGCCACCTAGCTGCTGCTGCTAACGCTGGCTTCACATTGATTGATAGATGGGTAATAATCCATGATCACGTGAAAGCGTAGCCAGTGAGGTAGGTGCTTCGCTCATGTGGAGCTCAGTTAAGATAAATGAAAAGTTAAGATAATGAAAATTATCAAATTAAATGTGTCATTAAATATGAAGTGTGATATGAAGTGTGATCAACATTGTTGTCATGCAATAAAAATAAAACTCCAACAAAACTAATGTATTAAATTATTTAGAATGTGTTGGTTTATGCAGGCCTATGTGTGACACCATTTATTCATCGGATTATTAATTTCATCGTTACTTATTCATGTATTAATGATTGTAGAACTACACTTTGGGATACAGCATGCCCTGGATTCTTTTGTATGTTGCCCTCAGGATGGAGGTCTGTGCCTTTTCCTCAAGAAATGTAATCCAAGCCAAATGAGACAGACTGATTTCTGGAAGCCTCAACAGTTGCAGCCCAAAGAGGGATTGAAGAGGAAAGGGGATCTGAAAAGGGGGGAAAGTAGGTTTGATGAGTTCCTTGACTGCATGAGTTGTGTCATTGCGTGTGGTCGATGTGGCAACACAACACTATAATAATAGAAACCAACAACCTGCCAAGGCAAATACACTTCCTCTGGTGAGTGATATTGCAAGGCAACGGTGCGTGAAATGACACAGGCTGGCACACTGGTTCCCACTGGTTTCATGTTTTTAAGTCACGGTGGGCTCAAGTCAATGGTCGAGTTACAAGTGTGAAAATATTGTGACGAATTTGTTAATAGGAAATATTTGTATTGTTGTAATTCATATTTTTGACGAGGTAAGACTTTATTGGGCTCCACAGGGGTCAGTCCAAAGAGGCAGAAAACATATACTGTTATGAATAATGTCAACAACAAACAGATTTGATGCATTTCAACACTCAGTGAAGTGATCGATTTGTATTTTGTGCAAATAGCTGTGCTTTGCATGTTTGCTCCTGTTTTTAAGATGCGAAAATGTAAAAAGATGCAAAGAGAAGTATCCTGCAATCTTTGCGCTCGATAGAAAATTAACATTTGAAAAGGAGAGAACGGATGAAGAAGCAACCAGTGACTTCTGGATTAAATTCCGAGGGAACTGTGAAGAACATGACAACTGCAAAGTAAGTAAGTAATTTATTTCCATAGGTACAAACATAACGTGTACATACTGACAGACATTAACAACAACAAAATGTACGAATGGAGGACCGTCCAAAGACCGAGGTCTGTAGGCTCCTCTGAGATGAGGAGTTGGACGGCTCCTCCCCGAACCCTTTAACCCCCCACCCCCCCCTCCCAACTACTACAGGCACACAGACAGTACACACACATATGGATGAAAACATGCAAGCAACAGACTCATTTAATATATGTCAAAGTCAAATACTCGACCCCGGTCTTCTAACCACAAAGCATTGTGTGCCTCATTCCATACAAGTTAGCACAGTATTCTTCAAAAGGCAATCATGAGATGAGGTCGAAGGTCAGAGACATCTTCATCTTCACGACAAAGTGAAGAGCATCACCCTGAGGATGTCAGCAGACGCTCATCGTGATGATCTACGACCGCCTGCATACAGCAAGTCTGCAGATTATTCCAGGCGACGGGACACGTGTTCTCGTTGGACACGGGGGACTTGAGCAGGAGATCAAACACAAGGTGCAACCTTTGAAAGAAGCAAAATGTTGTTTCCGAGCGGAACAGAGGGGAAGAAGTGACTGATGTCCTCTGAAGTCAAAGGTTGGCATCTCACGAGGTAACAGAGCTGGAGCGGCTTTCTTTAAGGGCCTGTTCCTGTTCCGGATACAACGCCTTAAAGGTACTTAGAAGGTTTGAAATGACATCTTCCTTACAGAGAATTTAAAAAAAAGTTTATTTCTATACAAACAGTAACAATTACACACTTGTATTTAAGAGTAAACAAAAGACTGTTTTTTTTTAACAGAGGATTTTTAAATTTGACGCTTATCTCGACTTTTTTAACAGAAACTTTATGAGGTTATGGAATTGTATTATTAGACATGTAGACATGTATACAATGTTTTTGGAGCTTGCCCTATATGAAGTGAGGATACAATGGCCTCTGCTTGCTGCTTAAATGTTGACTATTGCTTTAATGCGTCTCCCAAGTGCGACAGCTTTTTTTAAGTTTTCAAAACTTTCAAAAACAAGACAATTTGGGAATACATCAATAATTCGGACTCTTTCCTGGTCAAACAATAACAGGTGCAGCCACACAAACATGTCGTTGTTAGTGTATTTCAGAAATGTCATAAAGCTGGGCACATTGGATTGTCAGGGTAAACATTTTAGTAAACTATTAAATATCAAACCAATTCATGCACGAAGATTTATGAATGAGCGTACAAAAAAATGCATCGATTAGATAAGAGATACGGTATGCTTTTCCTTTTCAGAAAAATAAATGGACTGCAAAAAACGGTTGTTTGCCAACCTTCTGCGATGACGAATGTGCTTCTCCCGACATGTCAAGACAAAGGAGGAACTTCCTGTTATCTCCATCACCAGTTATCAAAACTCACTTTTACCAAGACATCCTCACATTGCTGTCGGATGGTTATTGCCCAATCCGTTTGCAGAATCGGTATCGTTTCTACGATGTGTGACAAATGGACAAAAACGACGACAGAAAAAACAAAATGACAGCCTGAACTGATGTGGGGTTTGATGACTGCACATTCTGTCTGGAACATAAATTTAGCAACTTTCACATCATCTCTTAACCCCACTGGAAATATAATCTTCTTGTATTATTCTTTCTTGACAAGGAAAATCAATCATTTGTAAACAAAGGCAAGAATGATATTACGTCTCCATCGATTGTGTTTTTGTTTAACTGCATGTTACTGCGAGTCCATCCTCTACTGTACGACACGCTCAGTGACGGGGATCTCAGTGTTCGGGCTGTGTTTACACTCACTGCTCAGAGGGGACCACGTAACCCATCGCTTTTACAAGCCGTCCATCTATAAAAATGAAGTGATGTGGTTTCCCACTCTGTTCTATTATTCTGCTCTTCCTCCTCTTCTCCCACCTGCCTCTGTTTGCTGGAACAGAGCGTGAGGGCTCTGCCAGCAACGCGCACAATTAAGTGGAGAGTGATGAAATTATATCTCCGGCCCGCGCAAATGGAGGGATGAGGGGATGGAGAGGCAAAGTGGGAAGGAGGGAGAGTCCATTCTGTGTCCCTCTGGGGCAAAGGGAAATTCTATTAGGTCTATAATAGAGACATTTTTCACCTCCTTACACATCACCCTGTTATCTAATACCTCCTGCTGTCCTTTCCTCTCTCCTCTTTAAAGATGGTGCATCAGAGCCATTTTATTATTCTCTACTCTAATGTCTGCGTTGAACCTTATCGGCTTTCTTTCCTTTATTTCACTGCCATATGATGTAAATAAAACACGCCTTTCTTTGACATGTTTTTGTTGTAAAAATAATTAAATGTCTTGTACATTCAAATCCAGTAAACAGTTGGATTAATCAAATCGATGCAGTCAACGCATTCCTAAGAAACAACATCTTTGTTATAAAATGTCTGCGGCCTTAAAGCGTGTGAATAAAGCTTAATGACGGGTGTGCGCTTTGAAGAGTCGTGACTTTTATTGTCCACATTCGTTCCATTTTCAGCGACGATGCAGCTCCAATGTGTTTTGTAGGAAGTGACAAAATAAAGAATATTTTTTACACGAGTCACACGGCGACTTTCAGAAGCTTTTAATCGGGGAGGCATTCCAGCCAATGGCTTTGCGGCGAATAGGAAATGATCTATTGGTTTGTCATGGGGGAAATGCCCTTGAAACAATAACGGTATAATTGCATTTTATGGAGAACCAGAAATGTTCCTTGTTCTTATGGGTTCTGTCTGCTTGCCATGTGCCTGGCACATACACAGCAGCTGTGCCGTTAGTGCATGTGCATCGGCTGTTGAGAACAAGACACTGTTTCTTGTTGTGCTTATTCAATTCAATTCAATTCAGTTTATTTGTCTGGCCCATTTTCACAAATTACAAATTCCCCTCAGAGTGCTTTACAATCTGTACACACAGACATCCCTGACCTTTGACCTTTGATCTCACATCGGATCAGGAACAACTCCCAAACAACCCTTCAGGGGAAACAAGTGAAGAACTCTTCAGGAGAGAATAGAGGAGGATCCTTCTCCAGGATGGACAGGTGTAATAGATGTCATGTGACCAGAAGGAATCATTACACACACATTAAAACACAGGAACAACACAATGAGTATGACAGAGTGTATGAATAGTTGGTAGTCGGCATATTCCACCATCCAGACCTCCACGATCCATCAGGCAGATGGAGGTAGAGAGGGGGAGTGGGCGGAGCCTCAGCAGGGCCATGGCGTAGTTGGTAGTCGGCATATTCCACGATCCAGACCTCGATGATCCATCATCATTTATAACAGAATTCATAAGAATATCACCCAATAAACTACTTTGAAAGAAATCTATCCAGCAGTCGTTATAACAACTAGACGTGAACCATACAAGAAACCAAATGTTCAATGTTGACTTGCTTCATATTTCATAGACATGCTACATGCTTTTGAGTCTTCTGTTAGCCCATCCTGACAAGTGAGTCACGGAACCAACAGCACCTTCGTGTCATAACAGAAAAAAAGATCAACAGCACGATAGCGATTTGACCCTGACGACCAGGATGCCTCCCACGCCAGAACCGCCCCGAAAAGTACAAACACACTGCGTGAATGACACTGATACTCTGAGCCCGCTGTGAGATTCAAACAGCTGTCAGGGAAGCTTTGAAACCGTGTAAGCACGATAAGAGGAACTGAAACTGGGCACTTGGCAGATGATGGAAATCAGGCTCCGGATGCGAGTGAATTAAGGTTAACAATATTTAAGACGTTAAGACCAAAGAGAACGATGTTTCCCCAGTCCAGAGTCTTAGTCCCAGAATCAGCCAATCAGCTCCTCTCAAAGGTAGTTCAGCCTCTAACACCTTCCTGTCAGAGTCCTGCTATCAAAATGGAGAGGTCAAAGGTCACGACCCCCGGGTCAAAACGTCACTTCCGGTCAAGTAGCTAGACAAGTATTTTCACAATAAAAGTCCCGTCTGTTAATGTCCGCATTAAAGTCACTTCACGGGCTTCACCCGGCTTCCACAATCTGAAATACTAACTAACATTCACTCTCATGCAACATATATTAATTCTTTCCATTTACATTTGCATAGAGGAAACAGTCCCCCTATGCTTCATAATACATTCATAATAATATCAATATTCTCCCTAATATTTCCTATTATAATATCTTTTTTTAATTTTATTTATTTATATTTTATTAGTGTTCAGAATCTCACATACACATATTGACATTTTTCAGATTCTTTGTATAAAGAGAAGTAAAAAACAAAAAAATAAACACATATGCAAATAAAGAAACAAAAACAATACCATAGTAACAAAACTATAAAATAAAGCAGGGAGAAATCATTTTCTATAGAGTAAAGAAATACAGTCAGGCCATTTATCTGTGACATAGTTGCACCACTTTAGCCAGTGCTTAAGAAATGTTATATAATATCTTTCTATATGTATTAATCTAAAGCTCAAGACTACAGAATCGAAATAAACTATTACAACCTAACAGCACTTAACATGACATTTTTTTATTTGAACATTGTTTTTGTTGGCATGTCATCAGAACATGATATCATGGAGGGGTAGTTTTCAGCACATGCTGAGAATATTAGCAACTCCCTCCATTTGTTCTCAACTAGAAAGTAAAAACGGTATTGTACGGTAATGTAAATATGAAAATATCTGCAATAATAACTTTGACAATTAATACATTCAAATGAAAGAGAGACGACGCTTACCCTCACCCATCCCTGCCTGCCATTATTAATATAAATATATGGTATTACGGGTCATATTTCCTCAGACTACATTGAGTTGCATCACTACCCATGGGATCTTGGTTTTAACGGTGATATTGCCTTTGCAATTATTACTAAATTCAATACTATTATATGTAGGCAACGATTCAAATATTTATTTTCCCTTTATTGCATCTCCATTTACTCTGGAATGGTCATATAAATAGATCAGCTACGCTAATCAGTTGCTGGCATTCATTTCATATTTACAGTCTTCTCTCTCAACTTTCAGAAAGAGAACACATTTCTCAAAATGTCTAACTACGACACTTTTGCTTTAAATGTTCTTGTGGTTTAATGTATCTGAGGACATTCTGGGCCCGGGCAAAATCTGCTGACCAACCGGATGATGCCTTAAAGCCGCGTTCAAGACATCTACTATATCTGTTATCTGGACAGAGCAGACTGGAAACTGGAACTCCCTATATTCTACTTCATGAAATCTGATTATCCTCCAGCATAGCCAAGGACGAGCATTCAGGTTTTGCATCTCGTATAATTCACGGGCTTCAGTTTCAATCCCAGCCACCAGTCTCTGTGGTAAATGCGGGTATAGAGTGACGATCATGATGTCACATTGATACGGCCTTTAAATAAAGGAGTGATGTCATGTTGCACTGTGGATGTGGAAGAGGACACGGTAGCAGATGATTGTATTCAAAAAGATAATACAGCTCTCTTGGATAACATGGACTTTTCCCACATCTATCTCGATGTCCAAGAAAGAGCCTGTGGCTTTTGTTACTTCATCCCTGTGATTTTTATGTAATTTAGATACTGATACCATGTCTTTTCTCCCCAATAGCATCGAGTGAATAAAGAAACCATTGTGCTAGAGATGCCAGAATATCTTATTGAAGGTTGAAAACGACCCTGCTAATGATGCAACAATAATAAAGTAATTAGTTGTGACCGAATTGGTTTTTAAGTTAACAATGGTCCTATAAATGCTAAAAATACCAAGGATCTGATGGTTTAAAGCAGCGGTCCCCAACCTTTTTTGAGCCACGGACCGGTTCCGTGTCAGAATTTATTTTCACGGACCGGCAATATAAATGATGTAATATAAATGACGTAATAAATATGACGTCATACAATTATACGAAGGGCATAAAGTGCCAAAACTACAACTCCTCATTACGCCGAATGAGTGTGAGCCGTGCGCTTGTTTACCTGCAACGAGCCGCTGATGGAGACGGCGACACCGACGTGTGTTTGGTCCGCTGCTCCTCACAGAGTTCTGGTCGCTGTCATTAGAACACCGGCAGAGTTGTTGTGTGAAATGTCCCTTAAGGCCACCGTCATTTGCATCTCGAACACACCGTTCTTCTAGCTCGATTCACCGGGTGGGTTTGTTTACATGGGTTGCAGGTCTATTCTTTTGCAGTCGGGTCTTTTGTGGTTGGAGTACCGCTCAAACTCTTTTAAAAGCCTCTTCCACCCGGTCAACGTATGAAACATGTAGAATATTCCGCTGTTCACTCGTCCACACAGCAGCGACTTTATCGGCCAACTTGAAACCAGTTGTCATTTCCCTGAAGTGACAGAATTCATTGAGCAGGTTGAATATGTTTTAAGATTCTTTGTCACTGTGCCGCCAGCAGAGGGTTCGGCGCGTGAGACTCGCCTGCAGCGATAAACCCGAACTTTAAGACTCCTGAACGCGGCTCAGACGTACACACGGGTGTATCCGGTCCTTTCTCAAAATAATATATTTTTCCGACTGATTTTTTTTTTTTCAATTACAACTTTTTTTATTCACTTTTTTTCCGCGGCCCGGTTCCAACCAAGCCGCGGCCCGGGGGTTGGGAACCCCTGGTTTAAAGGTCCTGAGTATGACCTAAAATAGTGGAGAATCTATAAGAGGAACTGAAACTGAGCACGTGGCAGATGATGGACATCAGGTTCCGGATGAGCGTGAATTAAGTTTAACAATATTTAATGGCAAGAAGTGTAAACAAACAATCGAGGCTCAGGATCGTGGGTTTCGTGGTGATCCGGGCGCCATGGGATCAAGCTCGAAGGTCAACCCGGGTCAAGATAAAAGAGAACGATATTTTCCCAGTACAGAGTCTTAGTCGCAAAATCAGCCAATCACGTACTTTTCAAAGGTTAGTCCATCCTTTAACAGCTTTCGGTTGGTTCAAAGTCCCGCTATCAAAATGGAGAGGTCAAATGTCATGAACCCCAGGTCAAAACGTCACTTCAAGTATTTTCACAATAAAAGTCCCGTCTGTTATTGTCTGCATTAAAGTCACTTCACGGGCTTCACCCGGCTTCCACAATCTGAAATACTAAACTAACATTCACTCTCATGCAACATACATTCATTATTTCCATTTACATTTGCATAGAGTAAACAGTCCCCCTATGCTTCATAACACATTAACAACAATATTCAATTCAATTCAGTTTATTTGTATAGCCCAATTTCACAAATTACAAATTTGTCTCATATCAACATCAATATTCTCCCTAATATTTCCTATTATAATATCTTTCTATATGTATTAATTTAAAGTACAAGACTTCCTCTGCACATGTGCATAATCAAAATAAACTATTACAACCTAAAAAATCTCAGAAACAAACACGTGTTGTTCCTTCCGACTGTCTTGTTCAGGTCTGTTCACGCGCTGACAGACAGGACGCCCGATCGGTCAACATCCATGTCAGTGCAGACCTGAGGCGGGATGTGTTGCAGCTTGCCTGTTTGCGATGTTCGCAAACTACATTGGTGATCTTGACAGCCAAGAAAGGGAGGCCTGTCTTTAAGTTGTTCTAAGAAAACACAAGTGGAACCTAAAACACCTCGGTGACGCTTCATTAGCCAAGTGGACACAGAGAAAACCCCTTGTGGGCGGTTGAAAGACAACTGCTGTGGGTATCCCAAGAGATCTCTGGGTAGCTACTCTTAAAAAGACTTTTCTTGCAATTTAATTAATTTAGACTTGGATTGCTGATGGCTCTATATTCAGCCAATAGCAGAGCTTTGTGGCTCATGCTGTTGGAAGTTCATTGTACTCTGTGCAATGACAATAGATTGAATCCAATGTGAGCATGAATGGTTGTCTGTCTCTATGTGAGCCCTGAGATGACCTCTAATCTGTCCAGGGTGAACCCTGCCTTCACCCTATGTCCGCTGGGATCGGCTCCAGCGACCCTAAAAAGAAGAAGGATAAGCGGTTTGGAGAATGGAATGGAAACCTTTTCTGTCCAAGGTTCATATTTTTTGTCGCTTTCCTATTTTTATTGCCTCAAATGAATCCACACCCTCGCCTCCTGATAAAGATGATTTGTCCTTCATTGAATTATGAAAAGTTTCCAGGGAACGGTTTTGCCTGTCTAGTATTCACACTTCGAAGAACAGAATCCTACTACAGATGCCGATCGGAATATCTATATTTGATGCATCCATGTGAAGAGATGACAATAGCGCCAAGAGACGCTTGTTCACCCTCAGGTATGGGCCGTGACCTCGTGGGCTGAGTTTAACCGAGAGGGTCCTCGTGTCTGTCTGGCACACAAAACATCAGATACTCCGACACTCAGCCCTGCCCGTCTCAATCCCATTCGCCTCGTTCCCCGTTCCAGATTTGTTGAGAGGTAGCGCCGAGTGTCAGGTTCAGCTACAGTATCGGCTGTCAGGGATTGGAGTCAGATCAAAGTGGAATATTGAAAAGAGTGAGATCAACACCCAGACTCCGAGCCGTACAAAGAAGCTAAGGAGCAAACCCCCCTCCCTCGGGAGTTGTAATGGGAGCAGCCGATTCCTCCTGTGTACCAGAGTCATTTGGTTCAACCCCAGGGAGCCACAGTGGAGCACCGCATGCAGCCACGGATGAGGCCCAAAGTAGACGATCCCGCATCATGGCCATAGAGTGGAAATGATCCTTTCCTAATAAGTGACATATATGTCCACCAATTACGCCAAATTCCTGCAACTGCTGAGCATTTCAATATGTATATTCTGTTAATACATTCTGTATCGCTCATTAATTGGCATTATTTACCCCATCTTTGTCCATGATAATCTGGTGTTATCCTGCCTGCTGCGTAGTGACTAACTATCTTCCTCCAAAACAAAGAGAAAACTGAGTTAGGACCGATCCGCTGCCCAATTTATCGCAAATCCTCGGCAATGCAGATCTTATGTCAGTCTCTGAGGACCACGAACAGGAAGAAGAAGCCAGGCGATGGCCAGCCCATGGTCGCTGTTGGACGGAGGGAAGAAGTGGTGGTGGGCTGGAGGAAAGAGAACATGGAGGGTTGTCAGTATCATTTGTCCAGTTCATCACTCACTCCATCAACTTCTGGCCTTCTAATTTGTGTGATAAACCAAATTAAAGTATGTAGGCAAATTAGCTAAAAGCATTTTAAGTTAATTGAAAATACTCACACAAAATGCATGAAATCTGATCCGACCAAATGACTTGAAAGCGAGGAATAAGTAATTTTCGCAAATATGAAGCTAATGCGAGCGTGTTACTTGTAATTATAATCCATAACATAGAGCTTTAAGAGCTTTATTATTATTTTAACATTTTGAGCCTGTTTTATGTCTTTGTGATACGCAAAGCTAACTAGCTATTAGCACATACAGATAAAAGTGTCATGAAGATCATCTTCCTCCTCTCTACCTCCATCTGATGGATCGTGGAGGTCTGGATTGTGGAATATGCCGACTATCAACTATTCACACACTCTGTCATATTCATTGTGTTGTTGCTGTGTTTTAATTTCTGTGTAATGATTCCTTCTGGTCACATGACATCTATGACACCTGTCCATCCTGGAGAGGGATCCTCCTCTGTTCTCTCCTCAAGGGTTCTGACCTTTTACCCTGAAGGGTTGTTTGGGAGTTGTTCCTGATCCCATGTGAGGTCAAAGGTCAAAGGTCAGGGATGTCTATGTGTACAGACTGTAAAGCACTCTGAGGGGAATTTGTAATTTGTGAAAATGGGCAAAACAAATAAACTGAATTGAATTGAATCTAACTCTTCTCAAAAAAGTGAATCAGCATATAAAATTAAATCTCCCAAATATTGGAAATCTTAACAAAATTCACATTAACAGAAGCAAGACTGTACAACTGAGGCCTTAAATATGATCAGGATATAAAACCTAAAACTGCATCATTAAGCGTGAACGGAAAAACAACGAACACATGAGAGAAACCAGGAGGCTTCCGGAAGGATGAAAATACTATTTCATATATCACTTATTACCGTTTGGTGACAATCATTTTGAAGAGGAAAGACACAAGAAAAGCCAAATGCTGATGCTTTTAAGACGACTCTCAAGTGAGTCACTGAATACTGAAGTGCAGGTCTGAGGACTCGAGGAACCAGATGGCTGCAGAAAGCCCTCTGGTAAACCTCTGATCTAATATTAAAAATGGAAGGCTGGTGGAAACAGCATGTTTCAGACAATACAGATCTTGATTATGTCATTTTTATTATAATGGATTTTTATAAAATTAATTAATAAACATGACCACACACACAAGGTAATCGTCATTATATGTCAGCTTGAATGGGACATAATATAAACACATCAAGGCTGTAGGAAACAATATACTTTCTAAACAACCTATATTTCGCTCTGGCGGGATGTAATTGTTTGGACAGTAAATATGATACAATATTTTAACAACGAGCATGGATGAAAATCACGGTACGTATATTTGACTTTACAAAGTGTTGATTTTTCCCAAAAGGTTTGCTAAGTTGATTTCAAGACTCCTCGGATTGCAGCGTTCGTCCCCTGACTTCTCAGGAGTATAGAATTCACCAGGGAAATCTAATTACTCCCGACAACAACAGTGGAGGGCTGGATCTGTCTTTATCGAGAGAGATCCCATCAAAACAAAAGGCAAAATGAACAAGAACAAAAAACCTATCAAGAAAGTTTCTGTTCACACCGCATAGGGAGGACAGGTGTGCTAAAGTTTACCTGCTGCTCACAGTGATTTAATACATTTGTGTTAGAGCTTACTTCTTTTCTACAATAAGAATTGAAATACTTTTGAATTTTTTGTATTTAAAAGTTTCCATGTCACCACCATGAACTGGGGATTTTGTTTCTATTCTCTGTAAATTCAGAATTTGAAGTTAAATGTAAATGTTATTACCCCGATGCCATGGTTATGTCACCCTGATGTCTCCTGATTGGCAGAGATCTTACATTTGACATCTGAAATGAAATTTTGGTTTTCAAGGGAATTATTTATAAAACAATTCTTGAGAGTTATAAATTTAATTAAAAACATATTAATATGGAAGATGTATGTGGTAGTATATATAAATATATTTTGTTTTTTATTTTGTTTATTGTTGTTTTGTTGTTGTTTTATTTTCTTCTTTATTTTATATTAATTTTCTGATTTATTTTGATTTCAATTTAGGATAGGAATTTAAAAGCATTTTTTGCTTCTACCTATACCTTTTCAGTCTTTCTGACGGGAGAAAAAAGAAAAGAAAAGAAAAAGCATTCTGGAAACTGCTAAATAATAAAAAAACAGTAATATCTCGCTGTTACTGGCTGGTGAATAATAATATAGCAACAATACAATGAAAGAGATCCTCAATAAAACAATAAGGACATGAGTAGTCAACTTAATGTAAAATGAAGAAATCCACTTGTAGTCCTTACAGTGAAGTCATTATATCATCAGCTTTTACCTAAATTACTTTTAATATAAAGAATGATAACATGTGTCCATAAGGTATAGTCCAAAATATAATGTTATCATTTATATCACTTTCTTTAAAACAGTGTTTTTCATTTCTATATGAACAGGTTTCTATACCTTTAGAGCTGTTAGACCTTGATTGATGTTCGCTTGTATACAAAGATACAGAGTTTACTACATATCTCACAATACACACTAATGTGTCCACCAAACATTATAAAAACATAAATACATGTTTTTTAAAGCCTTTATCCAGAAAAGGGATTCAGTTGGAGATAAAACACGTTTTAAATAAAGATTTTGATTACTTTTTCTTCGTCTGTTTGGAAAAACTATAATTTGTTGAGAGTCATATTGCTTTATTCTCCAATAATTGAAATAGCAGCATAACCACATATTCATCCTGACAACCAGACCCTCAGCATGTCTTTTTAAACTGCCATAAAGGAACCAACTGAAGTGCAGTTGGGATGTTGGTGGAATTCTTGGTGGTAAATAAGTTAAATATCAATAGTTAATACGCAATTTTTTACCACAAAGTATAATGTCTACTTACAAGATTTTGTATAAACATAATTTCTGCATTGAAAAACCCAGGGGCTTGAATCTGGGATAAATGGACTCAAGTTCAGACGTAATTACGCTGTGAGCTGCATCGTGGTCAGTGGTGCTGACGAGGGGGAAGAGGTCAGATGGGACTATTCATGACCCCTCCAACATACCACACGGGGGACTTTTTGAACGACTCCAATTAAGCCCACTGAGCCCTCAGCATCTTGTAAAAGTCAACAAGCTATCACTCATATTCTCTCTCTTCCCCACCCACCAGCTTCTCTCTCACCAGCGTTCTCTTTATTCTGCCTCTCTCTCCACGGCCTTTCCTGAGGTCACAAAGTGGAGCGATGAGTATTCAAGATGTTTTCATGGCTCGGAGTTGGAAACGCGATCGACAAACTTTGCAAAGGAGAACTCTGAGAGCATGCACTTGTAAACATGTGAAGCTTCAGTGATGGCTGTCGGGATGGAGCAATACAACTATTCAAACTCAGAAGTGCATAAGGACGACGTTGAAGTCGTTGCAAAGGAGTTCATGAACGTGTGCCATAGTTTATCGGCATGTTGAATGCAGCAGCTCTTTACATCAAGCAGGGCACGAGGAAGTGACTGAATGACATACAAGTGACAGATAAAGAAAGACTCGCACACATGTGGCTGTTGTTAAGTTTGACATGTGTGGGTGGGTCCAAAAAAAGTGGGACAATAGCTTCGGGAACTGCATTTAGTTAATTCAATTTGAAGAAAAGAAAAGTACGGGCGAATGGGACGGAGACGGAGAAACAGGGAGGGATTCACGACACAGAGCGGAGGATGTCTTTGATTCTGGTTCACCGCTGTTGAGTGTTTTTAGTGGCGCTAGACATTTGGGATTTTGAGTGAAATATAAGATCTGGTACACAATTTCACGTTTTTTTTCTTTTCCTTTGTTATTTTTTCTTTATTTTATATAAATTTTCTGATTTATTTGATATTCATTTATGATGGGAAAATATAAGCATTTTTTGCTTCTACCTATAACGTTTCAGTCTTTCTGTTTTGTATATTATATAGAATAATATTGTATAGTATTTGATTTGATTGACTGAATAAAATACACAACAAATGTTCCCCTCAGGATGATCTCTAAAAACCTAGGTGATTCCTAAACTTGTCATATGAAGTCATCATCACGGCAAATGTTACATGTTTTCAAATATAAGGAAAACTAGTTACGTTCCCCCTCAGCCTCAGCATTTATCTTTGATCCCATCATCAATATTGTGGATATTTATTTTTAATACATACACAACTTTGAAGTACGGATCATCTTCTTGCCTTGTCATCTTCCGGTACGTGGAGCTCGGATCAGGGTTTCCTGGCCACGGCAGTAGATTTTATTGCAAACCCTCCTGTTACCTTCAGATGTTCTAACATCTTTTACCCTCGAGGTCAATTGGACTCCAGCTATTTAAACCTCCGGAAAATTATTCTAATTCCAATTAGTTCCCATGTGTAAGTGTCAGGTACGTAATGTGTTTGTTGATACCTAAATAGCCCTTAAATAAAAAAGTGTGTAGAAGGCTGCTGTGTAAATGTGTACATGTTTACTATCTGTGGTTTGCTGGTTGTGTTAGGGCCTAAAACCTCTTTGAAGATTTTAAAAAGTGCATGTTATAGTTATAGTGACCTCAATATCATCCAAAACAACCCAAACCTATAAAATAGGTCGATAAAATGTTGATATTTCAGCCTGGGGGTCAAATTGACCCCAAAGAACACCGATGTGCACTAGTTGTGTAGAGGACATTGAAAACATGTAATCATGTTAATTTAATGTTTACCCAGTTGTCCTCATTAAATGAGGAAAAGTTGTGGAATATGAAGCAAAAAACATGATGTCAATCATATAATTTGAGACTTTAAACATCGAATGGGGTCAAATGGACCCCAAAGGTGACAGGAGGGTTAATTCAAAATAGTGGATGTATAGTATAGCATATATATATATATATATATATATATGTACAGCCTGTGTATTGGGCCATGTGGTGCTGGACCTAGTGCCCTCTTTGAAGTCTTTGTACCATACAGTTACACCAAGGACACATTACATGTTGTGGGAGTGTGGCAAGTGTTGTTATGTCTACTGTGAGTCTCATCCCATCCTGAAGAAGACGCGCTGACTGACTGATGGATTTAAGCCCCTTTTGTCGGCCTCCGCTCTGAGCCCGACAGAAGAGGGAAACCTGACCTCTCGTGACACTGGAGGCGTCTGAGAACCGTCCTGTCGGAACGCTTCGGATTGGGATTATCGTTGTTGACGTGGTGTGTAGTTTGCTTACCTGCTTCCACGTATTTCTAGATGTTTCAAGACATTTGACTTTTAAATAAACACAAAAATATGTAGAAAGTTCAAACTTTATTTAAAACTGGATAAAATAGGATTATTATTTCTCAAATGAATGAATTAATTATTCATCTGAATATTTATTATTAAGGATTGTCAGTCATAAAATATGTAAATGTGGTCATGATAATCACTGTAAAAGCCCAGAGGTTACAGGTGATAAACTTTATGCTAAATAACAAAACGTGAGAAGCAGATATGAGTTCCATGAAAAAAAGAGCCAAGTGTGTATTTGAGCTTGTGCTGCCCTCTAATGTTGTAAAGAAAAACTCCTAAAACTCTAGAGACAAGAGTTCTCAGTGAGGAACTCTCAACACGAGCAATTTATAGGACATTGTGTCCATTGTGGTTGACCTGGAAATAAATAAATACATCAAGTAGATGTCAAGAAGTTCTTGTCAACAGCTGCAATTCATATATTTTCTTTTGTAGATGTTAATACATGTAATTTCTCATTTAGCTTAATTAAATTACCTTGTATTGGAAGTAGTCTGTAATCAGTGGTGGCTAATTGAATTAGATGTTAATAGTCTATGAAAAGAAATTACAAGTTAATTCAAGATACATAATTGTGATCATGCGTCCTTCCAAAATAGACAAAAGGTCGCTGCAGGTCAATCCGTGGAGAATTTCCATCATCTGATCGAGAGCTGGCAGTCCAGATATTGGGTAGAGAGGTACTGGAAAGCAATATAAATAACATTTATTACTTGTACATATCAAATCTATTATCTTTCATCTGCTGGGGTTTGATCAATTTCTAACTTCCCAATAGATGCCTCTGTTTGTCCTTAAAACATAAACCAGCTTCATTCCCACGAGCTAAATGAAATGATTGCTTATTGGTCAGTAATGCACACATTTAGGGATGTTTGGTAACACAAAAACGCTTATTGCTCTCTTAACTTTGTACGGAATTGCACATTTAATAACCTTTTAATCTCCTCTGATCAGTTCCATAATGTTATATTATCTGCAGCACACACCGTGTAAATAACCTTTTTAAATGACTACGTTTTAGGGGCTGGTGGTGGTTTAACGCAACAATCTGGAAGCTTCAGTGAGCCCCAATTCCTTTGAGATGATATAAGATACTGATGTTTTATTAATGATTTTTTCATCTTAATTAAATTTTGCTTGCAATTAATTTATTTTTCGTTTTCATGACTTTTTATGATATATATATACTGGGACATTTTAATGATGTATTTCTACTTAATATATCATAACATGTTTTTCATGATGTTTTATGTAAAATGTGTCATAATGGGGTTTTATTCTTAACCTTCATTATTCTTTTAATCATGACTAATCAATGTTATAGAGGGGTCTTATTATGTTATTACCTTCGCATTGAAAATGCGGAAGGTTATGTTTTGATCGCCGTATATTTATTTATTTGTATGCGTGTTACTCGCATAACTCAAAAAGTATTAAACCGAATCACATGACATTTGGTGGGATGGTTGGTTATTATCCGGGGACCATTTGATTCGATTTTGGGATCGATCGAGTCAAAGGTCACAGTCATGAAAAGGTCAAAATCGTCTTTTTACCATAGCGCGGTCAATTTCTATTCAATTGGCATGCAACTAATGCCAAAATGTTCATAATTCAATACCCAATCTTGTGATATGCGAAGGTATGCGCTCTACCGAGTGCCCGTTCTAGTTAGTTAATATTATCATGGGATAGTTACATCTAATGTGGGTCCCCTTTTTCAGCTCAGACTGCAGTTTGCTATTCGGCCACAAGGTGGCAGTATCACATCGGTGTTTGCTTCATGTGAATCCAAAGTTCAATTCTCACTTACAAAAGTGTCAATTGAATTATTTCATCACCCAAAACAAAAAGCAGGACATTTTTCAGTGGCAAAGAGAGAGGGGGGGGGGGGGACAACAGGCAGGGCATCAGAGTGAGAGAGAGAGAGTGAGGTGGGGAGGAGAGAGAGAGACGTGGGGGAGAGAGAGGTGGGGGGGAGAGAGAGAGGTGGGGGAGAGAGACAGAGGTGGGGTGGAGAGAGAGAGGTGGGGGAGAGAGAGAGAGAGAGACAGAAAGAGAGAGAGGTGGGGTGGAGAGAGAGGTGGGGGGGGGGAGAGAGAGAGGTGGGGGAGAGAGACAGAGAGAGAGAGAGGTTGGGGGGGAGAGAGAGAGAGAGAGACAGAGAGGTTTACAGTAAAACTGAGTGTTTAACTCTTGAGTCCTGCCAGTGCAGCTCACTGAAGGTTCCTGCTGCTCCGGGTCTCTGTCCGTGTTCACTGGTCCACATGGACCTCCAGAACCTCCAGGACCTTCTGGACCTCCAGGACTCACCTCGGCCTGATTGAAGCTCAGGTGAACGTGGTGGATCTGAATAATCACCCTGTAGAGATGTTCCCCAGGCGGTGCTTTGTTTGGATACTTCTGGAAGGAGCTTTTTGTTTGGTGAGTAAAAGAACTAGACTGGAGAAAAAATTGCAGGTGAAAAGTACTTGTCTTTACTTACATGTATTATTATTATTATGCAACATTTTACATATTAATTTGTATTCTGTGAAATGATTATTTTGCAGTTTATGTGCCACAATTCTTAATGAGCTATTTAAATATGACATGTATTCTAAAAGCAGTATTTTGTGTTTAGTTAGATCATCAACAAGATTAAAAAATCATCTTAAATAACATTAAACAGTGAAATAAGGAGAATGAGTATTCACTGAATCCCAATTTATTAATTATGTTTTTTATTATTATTTATTTAAATGTCGAATTTTCTGTATAGTTGGATTATTAGATTAAAAATGCATCTTAAATAACATTAAACAGTTAAATAAGGAGAATAAATATTCACTGAATCCCAATTCATTAATTATGTTTTCTATTATTATTTATTTAAATGTCGAAATTTCTCTCCTAAATTTTCTGTATAGTTGGTTCTTGGGCAACATCACGGAAACTTCACGAGCAAGAGCGCAACACCTGAACTCGGCAGAGACCAAGACTCACCTGAACTCAGCAGAGACCAAGACTCACCTGAACTCAGCAGAGACCAAGACGCACCTGAACTCAGCAGAGACCAAGACGCACCTGAACTCAGCAGAGACCAAGACGCACCTGAACTCAGCAGAGACCAAGACTCACCTGAACTCAGCAGAGACCAAGACGCACCTGAACTCAGCAGAGACCAAGACGCACCTGAACTCAGCAGAGACCAAGACGCACCTGAACTCAACAGAGACCAAGACGCACCTGAACTCAGCAGAGACCAAGACGCACCTGAACTCAGCAGAGACCAAGACTCACCTGAACTCAGCAGAGACCAAGACTCTTCACAGATTCAGAGCACCAAGCTACCCACCAGTCCCTTTATTCCTCTTTCAAAGCAGAGACTTCTGGAAATACTCGGAGGCCACTCAAAGTCTCACGCCAATCCGTCTTTAAAGATAAAGCTTCATCCCGTCATGAAAGTCCAGGTGGGGTCTAAATTCTCCAGGACCTTCAGCTGGGGGGACTTCTACTCAAACATCAAAACCGTCAAACTGAATTTGCTGATAATGGGCCAGATTGTGGATCACGGGAACGGGTCTCTCGGAGTCTACTTCCGCCACAACTCCACGGGCGTGGGCAACGTGTCCATCAGCCTCGTCCCGCCGACGAAGGAGGTGGAGTTCGATCTGAAGCGTCAAAGCGTGGTCCACCCCAAAGACTCCAAGACGTTTAACTGCAGGGTGGACCACGAGAAGACGGAGCGCAGCAGGAAGGTGATGCTGTGTAACTACGACCCGTCCAAGACCTGCGCTCGGGAGCAGAGCCAGAGCCACGTCACCTGGATGTGCTCCAAACCCTTCCAGGTCATCTGCATCTACATCTCTTTCTACAGCACCGACTACAGACTGGTACAAAAGGTGTGTCCGGACTACAGCTCCCAGAGCCCCGGCTCAGGTTGACCAGAGCAATGTTTCATAAGCCATGAAGAAGAAATCCAGTGTGAGCAGCTAGATGGACATACGTTGTTAAAAGGGAGTTTAGCTTTACTGTAGGGAATATGTTTATCTTATGATTGACCAAGTCCTTTAAAGCACATCCTGTGTTTTTCATGCAATATTGTAGTAGACTGGTTTCATAAAATGCATATAATCAGGGCTGCAACTAGTGATTCGTTATTGATTGAAGTGACCAATTAGTTTAATTTTTATTTAATTTTATGATATAGCAAAGTTGCAAAAAAGGCTCATCGCAACCTTTACTATCACATAAGACAAGGCTGGAGCAAGACAGTGTTAATTATTTTATTTATTAAAGAAACAAACGATTATTCGGGTCTTAGAACAGCTGCCAAGGAATCCACTTTGTTCTACACACTTCATCCAATAATATGCCCTGTGATCTAGATTAGAGCACACATTTTCTGTTTTTAAAGGCTAATATATCAATAGAAATACTTAATATATTAGAAAGACTATAGATCTATCAGGATGCAATGCTTTAACAACGCTCTTATGTCGTATTTAACGTGTACTTGTGTCTTTTGTCGTATCCTATGTTTTTCATAACACTCTTTAAAGCTGTATGTTCATCAATAAAACACAAATATGAGAGAGTCCTTTAAAACTGGAGTTACTAACCTTTGGTAACTTAAGGCTCACCTGTGATTTTTACTTTTCCAAGAACCACAGAGGAGAAAATGGGGCTTTTCAGGACTCCATGTTTGTTATGTCAGATGACAAAAATACATATTCTGCTTTCCCTCTCATCATATTTATACAGATATTTTTCTAAAATGTCTTGATTTACCCGTGGGGTCAATTTGACCACAGCAAATAAAACCTCCAGAAAATTGTTAGAATTTATATTTAAAACTTGATATTTCTTATATGTTTCACAGTGAAAAACAGCCTGGGGGTCAAATTTACAAATTTCTAAGTTGTGTACAGGACATTGGAAACATATCATGTGAATTTGAGGTTTTTCCAGTTGTCCCCAATAAATTAGGAAGTCATGAGATATAAAGCACAAAAAAAATGTCAATCTTTTTTTTTAGAGACGTTAAAACATTGAATGGAGTGAAATTGACCCCAAAGGTAAGAGGGTTAAATAGCACATAACAGTATTTCACTTGGTTTTTTGGTTTAAGATGATCACATGTTTTCCATGGGAAAAAACTATTTTTAAAGCTGTCATAAGAAAAGAAGAAAAAAACATTTCAGAAATACATATATAGCTTAGGAGTTTAAAATCCGTATTAAAATGCTTAGGTGTGTGGGCTACTCGAGTGCAGTACCTGATAAGTTAGTCGACTGTTTCTGCAGGTTGCTACGGGAGTCAGAGCCGGAGGAGTTTCTGGTGAACCTGCCGGAAGCTCGGATGATGAGCTTTGAAAATAACTATAAAAAGTCAATCTTCTCCCCGATGATCTTGTTTAATTAGGTAGGTCATATAAAAGAGGCATCAGTATTAAATTGAGACGGTTTCATAACCAGTTGAAGGTAACCAACAGTAACTACAAACAGTAAATACAAAGTTTTAACATCTCTAAAAAGTACAAAGATTTAGGATTGATCGCAAACTGAGATTGCTTCATATTTAGCTTTATGACACTGACATTTAATTTGAGTCATTAAACTAAAATATCATACAAACACTGGTCGTTCTCTCAGAAATATCTCGACTTTAGGTTAAATTAGTTTGTCAATTCCCGATGAAACGTCTCGTTTTATGGGAAAATAAAAAAAAATGTAAACATGAAAGTCGTACAAAGATACCAGACAGAGTTTGCATTGCATTCAATACAAAATAGTTGTGGTTTATTCTTTTGGGAACAAAAAAATGGCAACAACTAAGTGTCACTTCTCATAACAATATCTACAGGAAAGAAACAGCGGTTCCTTCTATGAATTACCATTTTCCACCAGGCTAAAATGATAACTTCAAAAGCATTTCATGTGGTTTGCCTTGGTGTGCAATGTTGTTGTTTTTACATTCCGTCTATTCTGAACATTAAAACGTGTTCATATCAATTTAATTTCCTTCAGTCTTCATGACTGCAAAGAAAACATCGGCTTTTTCCTCCCAATTTCAAGGTTGAAAATGCTTTTCGTTTCCACAGCTTCAGAAACACTTGTGTCTGTACACATCTCTATGAAAAAAATAGAAATGACAGTAGAGGGGGAAAAAAACAATTAAGAAATGAGTCATAAAACAACATTAACATGCCCGATTGACTCCATGTGACGGTATGTTTGAGACCATTTGACATTACTTTCCCCTCCGTCTCCTGATCGGTTTGTCTATCGACACCGCGGACTACATTTTCTCTCGAGGACTACGGAAACAGATCCACACTCAAAATACTGATTTCCCAGGAAGGACATCCAGTTGTGCGTTTCTGTATCCTCTCTTTCCCCAAGAATGAAGACAAACTAAACCGATGCAGATGAAGCAGAGTTCTATTCGAGAGGACGCGTGTGGTTTCGGTCGATTGCTGATCGATCTTCTTAAAGGGTGATTGTTCTCGGTGGTCCGGCCGGGTCTTTCGTCCGCGTGCTCGCCTGCAGTCGTTCTACTTTACGGCTGGTAAGAGTTGAGGAGGGGGGACCTGGGACTTTAGTGCAATGTGTTCCCAACTTTCTTTGCGAGGATTGATGATGAGTTGGTCCCATATCTGCTTTTTTTGACTAGCCCTTGGATGTCTTTCTCAAGGAGGAGGATGATGGGGGGGGTCCGGTCCGTCCCCCCGAATCGTTTCCAATGTAGGAAAAGAGCACGATGTCAGACACCTCACGAAGACAGCGCCGAGGAGCACAGGAGGGGAGGGGAGGGGCGTTGTGGGGTTTTTTTGTGTGTAAAAGAAAAACATCCACATCACAAGCCCACCTGTCCACCTCCTCTTCCTCCTTCTTCTTCTTCCTCCCTCCATCTTTAGAAGAGAATAAATACAGCAGGTTTGGATGGGGCAGAATCAGGGAATGCTGTAGTTATTGTAGTAGGTAACAGCAAGGGGAAAGGCTGTCCCTGTGTGAGGGGAGGGGTCGGTGTGTCTCTGTGTGTGTGTGTGTGTCGCTCCAGACGCCTCGCTGTTAGGATTGTTTGAGGCGCTTGCGTGGCGGGCCAAGGAAAGGGCACTGGGCCGACGCCAGGGAGCGGTAAGCTTCGGCCACCAGGTGAGGATGAGACGCCACCATGGACTTCCACCCGGCCGTCTCCATCACCTCCGCAGCGTGGCTGGAGGTTGGAAACAAGAAACACTCGTTAAAACAATTACGATAAACAATTTACATTATTGCAATTATTGATTCGATGCGTTTTTCATGGATTTCTCGATTTAAAAAGTAGGAATCTTCTTAAGTTCAAGGAAAAAAAAACATAATGTCTTCTCAAGATGTGATTTGTAGTTTTGAATGGAGAGAGGTTGCATTGTGGGTAGTTTGCAGTTTTAAGCCTGCTGGGGTAGCAAACGTCTTCAAGTTTGTTGACAGTGCTTTAAGAGTGAGTAAGCGTTACAGTAGCCCAGTTCAACCTAAGGCTTATAATCTGAGTCGTCTCATATTTGGGCCGATATCACAGAAGAAAGTGGCGGAAAAAACGTTGTTTTTAACCTCTCATTAAGCACCGTGTGAAGCGGCTGATGTATTATGAGACACGCGGGAGGGGACTCGAACCCAGGTTGGGAATCGTAAACATGAATGAAAAGCAGGAAATCCTCACAATGATCTATCAATCGACAGCTCTCTAGGGAAATAATCTGAAGGAATATGCGCAAAGAGTTATTGTCGCACACTCATCCGAGTCAACAGATAAGGTGACGGCACATCCAGAGAGGGGTCGGGTTGCCCCGATCCCTCTAAAAGGGTTTCATGATACCATGTGACAACGAAGGATGAGGCATGGGGGCGAGAGAGAGAGAGCGTCGACGTGTGAACTCACTAGTTGATGAAGTCCACGGCCTGCGTTTTCAGCTGGTCGGCGCTGTGCAGGTCGGCCAGGATGAGGATCTCGGCGGCATTTTCCACGGACAGACTGGTACACAGCGCGTCTTCACACATGACCTTCAGCCTCTCCAGGGCGTACTGAACGAGAGAGCACACGAGATCAGGACGCCAGCCGGTGTTCAAAACCAGTCCGTCACGTGCCGAGTCGAACGAAGACCATCGGGTTCAGAAGTCGGTGTCTCATTGGGTGTTTTTAGCGGCGGGAGATCAGTGTGAAGTCATCAAACCGTCTAATTGGTTTAGTGGGTTCTGCGCCCCTTAATGCACGTTACCGCCTTTAGTTGTGGGAGAATCACACAGCGAGCGAGGCCAACTAAATAATGTGCAACTCTCATCACGTTAAAATCGAGCCAAGGCGGCAAGATTAACATCTTTACTCACATAAGGAGCCGTCTGGGGTATCGAGGACATCGATGCCCAAAGAAAAGAAATCCGGAGAGTCAGAATACACAGAGTCAAAGAGCCGACAGACGGATTCCGTCTCGATGCGGCGGTGCAGGAGTCGTGCGGTTATATTACTTTGTCAGCTGCTGCCAGCAAGTCGTCGGCCATCTTGTCCAGGTTGGGAGCCTTGTCTGTGTAAATGAAGCACATCATCTCTTTGAAAACCTCCGGCTCCACATCGTTGATCTCCACGCGGTTCTGACGGAACGAGACGGCGAGTAAGGAAGTTAGATTCTCCACGGCAACAGCTTCAACCACAGTGTGTACGATACCTGCCGTTCATATCATCACATCGTTGCATTACGTCATAATATATATATATATATATATATAATAAGAGGGAAATTCGGAAAGAGCATTTCATTATTTATGGGGCTGTAGATCTCAACTCAGGAGTTAAAGTTAAAGTATTTGTACTTAACCCTTGTGTTGCCTTCGGGTCATTTTGACCCGATTCAATGTTTAATGTCGGTGTTCTTTCGGGAGTCAACAAACAAACATAAAGTACCTCACACTTAAACTTGGAAAACAATATTAATTCTAATAATTTTCTGGAGATTTTAATAGCTGGGGTCATATTGACCTCAAGGGTAAAATATGTTAGTAAATATAAAGGTAACAGGAGGGTTAAACATTGAATCGGGTCATATTGACCCGAAGGCAACACAAGGGTTAAAGTTACCCAGCAGCAACTTGGATTTTGAATTAAAAAAACATATTCCTTGTGACACACAGAGCGGTTATGTTTTCCATGGAATTGGAACAAATGATTGAGCAATAGCAAACATTTGGTTTAAATTTACCTTTAACTCTCCTGTTACCTTCAAATAGACTAACATATTTTACCATTGGGGTCAATTTAATCCCAGCAGTTAAAACCTCCAGAAAAGTATGAGAATTAATATTTTTTCCCAAGTTTAAGTGTAACTTTATGTTTGTTTGTTGATACCTAAACAGCCCTTTAAATAAATAAAAAAGTTGATATTTCTTATATGTTTTACACAGTGAAAAACAGCCTGGGGTCAAATTTACAAATGTATAAATTGTGTTCAGGACATTGAAAACATATGTGAATTTTAGGTTTTTCCAGTTGTCCCCAATAAATTAGGAAAAGTCATGAAATATGAAGCAAAAAAAATGATAGCAATATTTTTTTAGAGACGTTAAACATTGAACGGAGTCAAATTGACCCCGAAGGTCACAGGAGGGTTAACACACAATTTAAATACAGTTTCTCGCCAGCGTTCAATTTGTTTCCTTTCAGACAAAATCTACTGTGTAACTTTTTTAATCTTTCAAAAGAGTTGCAACATAAAATCTAAAATAGCCGTGGTTGGAAAACAACATCTGGGCCGCTTCTGCTGCCATTTCATTTCTTACAGGCGCTAAAATGGAGAAGAAGAAAAAAGAAAAAGCAATTCTGTGCTGCAGCTTGGTCAGTGAAGGATGAATCCTGACCCCCAGGCACCGCGGGACAATTTCATTTCAGGTGTACCATCGTTCAGTTTCACCAAGCGGCCGTCCGACAGCACGCGATCCGTCGCTCACGTTAACCCCTCGACGAGCCGCTGAGGAACAAAACTCGTTTAATTCTCGGAATAAAAAAAAAATGGGCTCACCTTTTTACTCTCTTCCATCTCGTGCTCAAACATGGCGCTGAACACGGGGGAGCGTGCTGAAAGCAGTCACATGGAAAGCAGGTATGTTAACGTGTGAGTAATTAGGGCTCTAAAACACGCCACACACAGTCACAGTTTGTCTTATTCAACTGCATGAGCAAGAACTAACCTCCTCAAACGGACTGTTATCTATCGTGCAATTACCGCTTGGAACTTACTACCTCCTCGTTCAACTCACATGAGTAATAATTTGTCATTCAAAAAACAATTAAAGGCGCACCTAAGAACATTCACCACTTGACGTATTCTATTGCTTTTTAGTCATCTGATTTTCATTTTCTTTGTATGAATTAAGTTGAATTGCATAACATATATCTTATCCTTCGACTGTACTGTGCATCTGACTGCACTATTGTTTACTTTGTTGTACTATTTTTAACTGTTGGTTTCACAATATGTTTTGTATGTTTTTGTATGTATTGTATTTTGTCCTTTCTGTGGACCCCAGGAAGATTAGTGGTCGCTAAGGCGTCAGCTAATGGGGACCCAATAAATAAACAATAAATAAACAATGAGCAAATAAAATAAAGACCCAGGGTGTCCGACTCGTGTCCGTACCTGCCAGGATGGCTTTGTGGGCCTGGAACTCCTGTCCAGCCACGCACAGGGAGCAGTCCGTGAAGCGGGAGTTCTCCCACAGGCCGCCCAGCTCCTCCGCGAGCCGGCAGTCGGGGACCTTCACCATGTTCATGGTGTTCTGCCCGGAGATGTTGACCGAGTCCTGCACCACACTCACCTGAGGGAGAGGAATCAATTCAACGGAAAAAAAAAGCGATACTCCAACAAACAAAAAAGGGATTGCAATGAAAGATGGTGTGGGAGCAAAAAGAGCTGAACACGGGGGCGAGGCGGCGTACCTCACAGAAGAGCGTGAGCTTGTCGTCGGGTAGAAGACCGTTGGCCTCATCTAGGAGGAAGTCTCTCCGGATGAACTTTTTAAAGCCCCAGTCTTTACCTTGGACAAAGCGATATGCTCGCTGGCTTTCTAAAGAGAGTCAAAGGAAAAAGGTGCGATTAAAAAATAAGTGCAAACAGGAAAATTGCAAACTGGAATGAGGGATGTTAAATCTCCAACGCGATGGCCTGCAGGTAGAAGCTCTGCTCCGCAGTGGACTCACCCATGGCTTTGGTCTCCTCTCCCTTGGCGTTGAGGATGGAGAATTTGAATTTGGCGCGTACCTCTGCCTTCGGACAGCTGACCAGCAGCAGGTAGAGGGACAGGTAGTCTTTGCTCTCCTCGTCCAGGCCCTTGGGATTCACTCGCAAACACCTGATGGTGGTTGAAGGAGCAACAGTTAAGATCTCTCGTAAAAGGGATGGAAGTAATCAAGCATTAAGTAGGCGTGGAACAATACGTGTTTTGGTATTGAGCCGTTCGGTGGAGGACATTCGGTTCGGCACCGAGATCCAAAGAGACGGGTTTTTTTTCTACGACCCGCACACAACAGAAGGGAAATTCTGGAGCGTGAGTTTTACGTGGACATGTTTGGGTAGCGCAGCAGGTGCCGTCAGCGGCGCTGTAGCATACTTATTAATGGAGAATTGCAAAATCAGAAATACTTCTAACTTACAGACATTTCCATTATTTAGTTATTATTGACTATACGCCAGTAGTTGAGTAGGGACAGAGGAGAACTTTCTCCAGACGTCTCCTCACGCTCCGCTGCCACAAGGACAGATACAGGAGAACATTCCTGCCGACGGCTATGAGGCTCTATAACAGATCACCTCTTGCCAGATCATAGTGCAATAACTACAATAATAACTTTATATCCACACTATGTTGATCTGCACTTCACACATTTCATTTGTTTGCACTACACACATATACACACTCAGCATTTTGCACACTGTCTGTATTTAATATTTTTGAATTTGATTTGATTTGTCATTGATGTTGTGTGTTGTATATGTACATATATATTTTGTTTTGTTTACTTTGTATACTTCTATATCTTTCATCCCTGTTTTTTATATTTGTGTTTTGTTTTTGTATTTATTCTTGTGTGTTTGGTTTATTGGTGCTGCTACTTGTAACGACAAATTTCCCCTTGGGGCATAATAAAGTATATATCTATCTATCTATCTATCTTAACTGTTAAGAGTAGGAATTATGGCCAATTAGCAACTGGAGCATTTGAAATCATGTTAAAATTAGATGAAGGAAAAAGGTTATTTTGTCATTTTCCCTAATAGGCTGAACCATAACCCGTGAACCTTATGGAACCGTACATGTTGTGCACCGTTACACCCCTCCTTCCAACATTAAAGGTGGAACTGGTAACGGGAATCAGACGGGTTGGGATTATCTAGACGTTTCTCAAAAGTCCACTGCAGTAAGACGATGAAAACTGGGTATTAGAAGACGACGAAGCGGAGCGGCTCTCGCGCCCACCCACCATTTCAGCTTGTCGTTGGCCCCGGAAGAGAAGGTGGAGCTCTTGATGACCTCGCCCATCTCCTCACGACAGAAGCTGAAGTTGTTGATGGTCCACATGTAAGAGAACTTCACCACTTTGATCTGGCAAAGGGAAAGATATTCAGAGACGCCGAGGACGACGGATTTATTTGGAGATGAAAGATTCGAGAGTACGGGGGTGGGGTCACATACCTGTGTGTAACACCAGCTCTCGGCCACGGGCCCGCTGGACATTTCCGCAGGGGGGGGGGGACTCGGGACTCTTGACATTGCCAGCGTGACAGAAGGTGTCGGGGGGGAAAGAGGGTGTGGAGAAGGAGTCCGTCACTTCCACTCGTCAATTTCCAGTCCTGACGTCCATCTGCATCGATACGCGCCAGATGGAAGCAGCTCGCCCCCTGGAAGCAGACGAGTGTGATTACTTGATCAGAATAGAATTTTTAATCCCATCTCCTTGAAAATCCTGCTCAGCCTGAAACACATTTTTCAAACCGAGAGGCAGGCAATCAGAACCCCCCCCCCCCCCAAAAAAAAAGCCTCATTGAGATGCACCACGTCTTTCATTAATCCAGTTACGATATAATATCATTTCATTCATGTAGCCACGCCTCCTGCCATTGAGGCGTGTGCTGTTGTGGCAAGATGAATTGTCCCCGACCCACCGGGGGGACAGAGGGAGAGCAACGGCCGGCGCCTGTTCCCAGATCAATAGCCGCTGCAATTGCAATTAAGTGGAAAAAATGAACTGTAAATAAACAAGCTGCCTCCCAGGACGCTGCTGGAGCCACTGGACAAATCCAAGGTTCCCGAATTACCTTCAAGCCGCACGGCCACAGGAAGGTCGTGCGGCCGTGCGACGCACACTACCCTCCTCCAAGTACACGCAAACTTTGACACACTTCCACATCGTGCTGTATGTTGGTTATTCAGGCTCTCTGCGGCCATTTAATGCCACAAAATATTCCATGTGCTAAATTAAATCCTGACCGTTGTCTCCTGCGCTGAGGTACAGAGCTCCGCTGAATAGAAATTAGAGGAGATGCCGTAACCCTGTGAAACCATCGAGCACCGGAGGAGCCTGGTGGGTCGCCTCAGATAGAGGACGCACACACACATTCAGCAGCGATGATTATTTATGGCCAAGTGTGGAAAGGACTTTTCCAAAAATGTTGTGCTTTAAGTTTTTTCCATGACTTTTCCAGGCCTGGAAATGATCATTTTAAAATTCCATGACTTTTCCAGGTTTTCCATGACCGTACGAACCCTGCCTGATCCCTTTTCATCCGTTTTTCACTCCTACATAATACTAGTCCACTTCTTTCGAGGCCCTCACACTGTTAATCTGTGGCCAGTCTTTTCACTGTTCAATATCTTTTTACCATTGGACCATTTTTGTCGCCCTTCCTCTAATCCACGTGTCAAACACATGGCCCGCGTGCCAAATCCGGCCCGCCACATCATTTCATGTGGCCCCTGACAACTTGAGACTTATAATCACCTTTTCTTCAAGAAATGTAAGAAAAACATCCCGTGCTTTTATTTTGAAGGTTTCAAATTAAATGGATGTATGTTATAATATTAGAGAACATTTATGTACACTATTTCTACACTCAGAGTTATTTAACAATATGTTGGGTAGTAGTTTAGACGTTTATATGTTTCAGTGACCTTTTGAGGGCAGAAAATGAGTTTGACACCCCTGCTCTAATCCATCATCCGTCTCTCTCTTCCCGCCACACAGAGCCTTTAACGTCTTCATCGATAAATTCGATTTGGGTTCATGCAGCGTAACCAAGTGACGGCTGGGCGCCGAGCTTCTGGCTCCTCAGGATGACGCTGAATGCAGGCGCCACATTGACCGCGACGCTGCCCAGAGACTGTGCTAACTGCAACATCGGAACAGATTGAAAACTGAATGAATGACGAGCTTAGCAGACTCGTTTTAGTGGCTCGTGATGTGAAGTTGTGTTTTCTTCTCGCCCTTAAAAGCAAAACATTTGTAATACTACCGCAAACATACTTTAGAATCCCATTTTATACGATTGTCTAATTTGATTTTGAAGAAGACATGGCATGAGCACCGCTTCTGCCATCAATCCCACAATGCAACGGGCATAACGTTGTATAAACGAACAATGAACCGTTACCACGTTGTACAATTAGGATGATTATAGAGAGTTATAAATGTGATTAAAAACGTATTTATATGGAAGATGTATATATAAATATATTTCGTTTTTTATTTTGTTTGTTTTTTCTTTATTTTATATTAATTTTCTGATTTATTTTGATTTTAATTTAGGATAGGAATTCATAAGAATTTTTTGCTTCTACCTATACCTTTTCAGTCTTTCTCTTTTGTATATTATATAGAATAATATTGTATTATATTTGATTTGATTGACTGAATAGAATAAACAAACAAACAATTCCTAAATAGTGTTTAATATAAATGTACTGGTCACTCTGCAATTACTACAAAGTCTCAGTCAAAGCCTGTTCTTAAAATACCAGTGCAACTAATGAAGCGCATCATAACATTAACACTTTGAGTAAGGACATCTCGATTAAAATATAAGTATTTTGACTAAATTAATTTATTGTGATTCCACTTCTCCAATGACGTCACAAAGTCTGACAGTTGGTTCCTCTTTTAGATCTAATGAAAGGAGAACAAACCAATATTCTTGAACAGTAGCGACGGACCGAGACAAAGAAAGAAAACGGGGAAAGGAAATGAAAAGTAAAGCGACAGAGAAGCCAAATGGAAAAACAGGTGGCAAATCAAAGATGGGCCTCGGTCTGTGGGACCATTCAAAAAGATAAATTGCCACAAAAATTGGTTTGATGGAAAAAAATCCAGCAGAGGTACGAGAGAGAAATCAAAGAGATTTACAGTAGATTAGACCTGAAAAGGGCAACAGTTTAAAAAAACACTTCAATTTTGTCTCTATTTTCGTATACGTGTCATATAAGTAAAGGCGGTAACAACCTACACCGACCAAACTTTGAAGATATATTTCTGTTGTAGGAGTCCAATCATGGAATAATGTTGTAAGACTGGTTAACTCTTTTTTGGTTTTCAAGGGAATTATTTATAAAACAATTCTTGAGAGTTATAAATGTGATTAAAAACGTATTTATATGGAAGATGTATGTGGTAGTATATATAAATATATTTGGTTTTGTTATTGTTTGTTGTTTCTTTATTTTATCTTAATTTTCTGATTTATTTTTATTTCAATTTAGGATAGGAATTTATAAGCATTTTTTGCTTTTACCTTTACATTTTCAGTCTTTCTCTTTTGTATATTATATAGAATAATATTGTATTTGATTGAATAAAATACACAAACAAACAAGAGGTCAAAGTCACCTCAGTTTCCTGAAGTCAGATTCTTCGGCCTCAAAGAGATAACTTCACAACAAAACCGAAAGGAAATGCTCAGTCCATGTATATTAATCGTCATACCACTTAAACAACAAGTCATCCTAAGTTGTAGAACAAGTAACACTTATTATTTTGGCTAAATCATCGTTAAAAAAGCCAACATGTTTCAAACACGAGGTTTTGTTCGAGGCATTTAAGAAATGGGTATGGCTTCGTCTACAGACTACAAGCAACCAATGGAAGGCAATCACGTGACCTGGATAATAATATCACAGGTGGAAGAAATTTCAATTATCTAACAGATCTCAGAGATGGAGACTCAAGGTAAACAATCCATGAACTATTAGATCATGGCACACACTCATTTAATTCCGATGTATCAATAATATCTGTAGATATACACAACACGCGGTGGCAGTTGTGACGGCAGTATTTTGTTCTTTGAGAAAAGAAAAGAAAAAAAGGAGAAATCAATCTCTGCTCTAAATTAAAGACTCGAGGTACGGAGGTACGGAGGCATTTCGGGCCGCAATTTCCAAGGGGGATGAAAAAATTGCAACCCGTGTCAGTGAAGTGAACACAACGTCTGTTTCCAAAGCGTCGGTCTGTGAGGACCGCAGAAAGCCAAAGACAAACCTCAAAACTGTAATCGGTCCAGGGATTGGGGGTCGATTGCCCGGCGCGCGTCGAGCCTCCGCGGGAGTGATTTCGTATTCTGTCCTCGGTCACGTTGCTCCTTCTTTCCTAAAAACTCAATCTCAGAGAGGTATGAACTATTGATTTTGCCGCAGCGATCAGCTTGCCTTGCTCTTATCCAGACCCACAATTACATTGAAGGGGATTTGAGTGGCCGAAAAAACCCATTAGCACCCAGGCTTCCCCTCCTCCCGTCACTTCCTCACGGAGACCCTCCACACCTGCGGGAGGTTAAAAGGAGGCGGGGCCTCAATGCACGTATAACTAGAACGGGCACTCGGTAGAGCGCATACCTTCGCATATCACAAGATTGGGCATTGAATTATGAACATTTTGGCATTAGTTGCATGCCAATTGGATAGAAATTGACGTAAAATGGTAAAAAGAAGATTTTTACCTTTTCATGACCTTGACCTTTGACCCGATCGATCCCAAAATCTAATCAAATAGTCCCCGGATAATAACCAATCATTCCACCAAATTTCATGCGATTCGGTTTAATACTTTTTGAGTTATGAGAGTAACACACATACAAATAAATAAATAAATAAATACACAGCGATCAAAACATAACCTTTCGCATTTTCAATGCGAAGGTAATAACTAAAGTCAACTGGTTCACAACTTACAGTTACACTGTGACCTCTGTTGACCACCTGTTGACCTCTGAGGGCAGATACTTCCGCAGGCTGAAAAACACATCAACTGGATCACGTCAAAGTCCACATCCCAAAGACCTTCATCAATCATCATATTTTGGGTTTAATTGCAAATGCGACTCAATACAACTCAACCACGACTCGGTGTAACGACCAACAGATGATTTGTTTGATGCCTATTAATTATCCAGGTCTCAATTAGACTCATATTATTTTAATTAGACATATTTTCTGTGTCATTTCTGTCTTTCCTCTGTATAGGGTTAACAGTTTTTATTACAGCCAAAGTTAAAACCAGTGGGTTTCTATCATCCATTTATGATGTATAGAAAAAAACGCTGCGTCATCTTATCTCATGGAATATTATTATCGTTTTCACTATAAGAAATTTCTTCCACCTGTGATATTATTATCCAGGTCACGTGATTGCCTTCCATTGGTTGCTTGTGGTCTGTAGACGAGGACATACCCATTTCTTAAATGCCTCTAACAAAAACCTAACATGTTTGCTTTTTTAACGATGATTTAGCCAAAATAATAAGTGTTACTTGTTCTACAACTTGGGATGACTTAGTGTTTAAGTGGTATGACGATTAATATACATGGACTGAGCATTTCCTTTCGGTTTTGTTGTGAAGTTATCTCTTTGAGGCCGAAGAATCTGACTGCAGATTTCAATTAGAGGATATTATGAAATATTTTAACTCCGGAGGAAACAACGGTTTGTAAATTACTTTCATGATACATTTGATCACATAAGTTGTTAATAACTGATTTGATACTTTAGCCATTTCTTTCCAAATTACATTTCTTTTTTTATACTGTGCACAAGATGCAAAGGGCAGTGGATTTTGCTTTGCGTCGTCACACTGAAGGGACAGCTCAGCTAAACTGCGTTATGAATCCTCAGTACAGCTGCAGGGCCAAGACATATTTTATTGGATGGCCATTTGAAATCTGCTGCATGCCATGACTTCAATAGTAGGTAATAACGTAGCAAGAGTGCAGGTACTGGAAGAAAACCACACCTTGGCGCACAGGTTACATTTGTTTTAGAAAGCATATGCCATTAGAATATAACAGTATGACTAATATCTATTAATTTTAATCAAACCTTCTCAAAAACAGACGTGTTTGAAAACAATCATAATCTTCATAAGGATACCAACGTTCACGTTACTGTGTTCAGCACCAGCATGAGACACACAATCATTCAGTGGGAATTACATTAAACACGATATTCCTATTGAGAAGTTTGCTCTGCTTCCAGTGAACCTGCACAGGTGAGCTAATATTTACAAGACATCACTGAACACACCTCAAGTGTCTCCTCACTTATAGCTAAACAGTTATAACATTAATTGGGAGGCTGAAGCATCAAACTACAGTACAATAAATGGCTCAAATTAAAAAAGTATTATGAAGGCCCAGGAATAAATCCTCTTGATCCTGACATCTATCAATCACATTATATATTTTATTGACATTTTAAGAATTATTATTATTATTATTAGGTTGTATTCAATTTAAATGAAACGCTAACCACACGTAAAATATTTATATTAAGTAAACTCACTAAGATATTAATTGTAGTAGACGATGTTAGGAACTGAAACACACTTGTAATGTAACGTGAAGCGATGACAGCAGATAGTTAACGTTAACTTGCTAATACTGATCGTCCGCAATGGTAGCTTACTTTGAATTTGGCTCTTCTCACCAGTACATATGAACACCAGTGTGTTCAAACAGAAAAGAAATCCCATACACAGATGACAAGTTGTGATACTTTTAACAAAATATACAAATACTGCAAATAACCCAATCTGGCGATAGCACGCCAGCTACCTGGATGAGCTAGTTAGCGAGCAGCTAACATCAGCAAACCGAAAGGTCGGGTGACTCGCTGCAAACATTGCACCAAGAAACATGTCATAACAGCCTGAATCGTGTCTAAGTCTTGAGTTCATATATTACTGCTTTCTGTTGTAATTATCGACGAAATTACCTTTGTGCCAGGTTAGATTGTGACGCTAGCTGTCCGGAATCTTCTGTTGTTGTGATTGCTAACAGGCTAGCTGTCTACTTCTCATAGACAAGAATTACAGCACCGGTCGTTTCCAAAGCCGCTACTGCCCCCTACTGGCGAAGTTGAGTATCGCCGTGAAACAACTTCAAGTGAATGCATTTTAAAGTCACACAAAGCGTTTTAAATGAGAAGAGCCAAAAAAGAATGGTGGATGATGAGGTAATAACACAAACTAATACAACAATAATTCCTCAATGAAAGTTGACTTACTTGCTGTGTCTGAAATGGATCCCAAATGAGGAAATATGCTCCTTTTAAATCCAGATTGAAGACTTTTGTTTGCTGTTTTCATTAATTTAACCGGATTCAAGGATATAAATCAATTTCTTTCAAACTTGTATTCAAATATTAAGCTTTTTGACTGTTTTTAATGTTTTATTAAATGTTTTTAATTGTTTAAAATGTCTTGCCATTTTCATCAAATGTATGTCTTCAATGCTTAACTAATTAATAAAATAATACTGAATAAATAAGAGTTTGAGAATATCTTGAAACAAATATTGCCCTATCCTCTTTTTTTATTGACTCATGATGTGCATCAACAAAGTTGGCACATGGGTTACTAGGGTATAGTATATTTTAATGTTGGATTAAAGAAAATATACAAAAAACAATCAATTTCAAGATCATGAGGAACTTCATAGGACTCAGTCCACTGTTCGTGTTGAACCACAGACGACATTACACATTTCACTCGGTGATCCATAGCAGATCACACAAACCCAACAGCAAATAACCATCTTATTCAGAGAAGTACAAGTATGTATAATTAAAATACAAACCTCAATGTTTAGAACACTTGTTAATACTCCAGAGAAAACAGTTTAACTTTTGATGGCACATTGTGAATATATCATTTATCAAATAGATGCAGTTTCTGTTCTTCAAAGATAGGTTTCCAAAACATCACAAAGACCAAATTGATTCAATAAAGCACAATAAGGTCATCTTGGTTTGTTTTAATTTACAGCTATTGATATGTTCTTTTCAGCGAGTCAAATGCCTCAAATGTGCAACGTACTTGGCCAATAAATTATTCTGATTTGTTTTAATACAGTTAAGAGCTTTAATCTTTCACTGCAACTTATTTCTTCACAGGTCAACAAAGCTGCTCCACAGGGGAATACTACAGTTAACAGTAATTTATTCATATAATAGGAAACAGAAACTTTATTATTAAGCCTGCACATAAAGGAATGAGCCATTACATACAGATGTATTAAAATGACAGTATAGGGTTTTTCATTTTGTAATTAAAATGAAATCGAGAGATCGCTCAAGAGAGCGAACCAAAAAAAAACCAAAAAAACAGCTCAATGAAAACATTTATCTCTGCTTTTTAGGGAAAACAACATTTCCGCTGGTTGCAATAGGGATGAGGAGCTCCCGCTGGTCCATTCGAAGATATTTTTCGATCAGCACCTCCACTGGCACCTTGTCGGTCACATGACCCTGCCTGCAGAGGGAGAAAACACACCAGTTAGGATGAAAGTAAAACTAATGGAAAGATCAGACATATTTCAGAATTAAGGTTATTTATGCTTTCTGCTCATGTCAGTCACCGGCTCTTTATTTCAGACTAGACATGGAGTTAAGGTTGCCATCTAGGTCAGTTTAGTCATAGTTTGGCAATGTTTAATTTTAAAAAGCACAATTATGTGAATGTTGCATTTGGTGTTTTAAAGGTTTTGACCAGGCATCTTATTTTGTTGTCAATGTTTTGTCTTTAGCGTCTTGAACTAACAACCGCGTGGACATAAATAACTCCATAATTCAGATTTGTAGAATGTGTAATTGATTCATTAAATGACTGCAACTGAAAGTCCAGTATGAAACATTTAGAAATTAAAGAATAAATGTTTTACACTGAAATATACAATAGTGTATAATGGCCATTGTAGGATTATTTATTATTTCAGATCCTGAGGAGTAGTTTGTGTTACTCTACATTGTACTTTATCTTCAGGTTTGACCTTTTGTACATTCCATTTTGAGATTTGAATGATCAGATAAATCCTAAACGAAAGGCAAAGGTCCTGGAAGATACATACTGTATCCAAGTTTTCTTTAATGAACAAAAATACCAATATAACTTTATTAAATAGATGTCTCACTGGGGCCTCTTTTAGCAGTGTTTAATGGTGGTATCTGTGGTGTGATGAGGTTGATCTAACCTTGAAAAGGGATGGCGATTTATTTAAAATATAAAACTTTAATTTCAGAGAATATCCAAGTTGTTATTTTTCTTAGATCATAAGTTTTTTCTCAGGATATTATCATACAATGGTCCTGATAACCTGTTGTTTAACATTTTATAAAAATATTGCATGCAGAAGTCCTACAGTTATCTAGCATAGAGTTATTTCAATGATCCAACCACATGGCAAACGATTCCCATTTTTAATAAAACTAATTTGTCAGGCTGTGTATTCATCTCTTACAGTTTTCCACATTCAAATAAAATGCAATTAATGCTGAAATGTACACTCACTAGAGCACAGAACACGCCTACCTTTTCAATAGAAGCACAACATCTTCCA